>NC_037679.1:84278012-84428160 GCF_003255815.1 Theropithecus gelada | reverse complement strand
CCCCCTCCCCCTCCCCATCACCATCACCATCACCACCCCTTCCCCATCACCATCACCATCACATCCCTTCCCCAACACCATCCTTCCCCTTCCCCTTACCACTCCTTCCCCTTCCCCATGACCACCCCTTCCCCTTCCCCATCACCACCCCTTCCCCTTCCACATCACCACCCCTTTCCCATCACCATCACCACTAAGACTTGCTCTCTAACTTTTGAATTTGACACTGGCTGTCTTGGCCAGGCCAAGCAGCTGTTATTCTCATAACCTTGGGATCCTTGAATGGAGTCACAGTTCCCTAAAGGACTGTATAGTAGAACTCCTCTACCAGAAGAGTTCCCAGGTACAGGGTTAGAAAGTCATAGGTGAGGAGTTAAGGAGTGGGAAGCCCATGCCTCCAATTTACTGTGTGACCCTGAAGGGGCAGTCCCCATGCCCAAGTCTCCTTCCCATCTGCCAGGGGGCTGCTGAAGGAGAGGCTCTGAGGCGCCTTCTTGCTCTAGAAGTCAACGCGCCTACTCTGCTGAAGAGTTGGCGGCGCCCCCGTCACCCACGGTACCAGGGTGCCTCCATCTCGCCACAGTGATGGGCGGCAATGCATTGCTGAATCCCATGGCTTCAGGCGAAATGGACCCCCTCCATCCCCATTCAAACTGAGACCCAGGAGAGAAGAAAGGAGCCACCCAGCCGCATAGAGCTGGGAGACGCATCTGGGAACAAGGCCCCTGAAAGGGCTTTGCTGGCCCGGAGACCACCCCCACCCCAGACTCCCAGCCAACAAATGAGGAGTTTCTTTTGCTCCCTTGGATCAAGGCAACCACCGTGCTCATTGTTGGCTCTGAGTGCAGTAGCTCATGCAGAAGCCCCACGCCTCCCCAGCTCCCTGTGTCCGGTGGGAGGAGGGGGGATGAAATGATTTACTCTGGGAACCTCCACTGTGCAGCCATTAAATCACTGGGGAAGGCGACGACATTTGCATACCACTCCCCACCACTTCCCAACGCCACCTCTCTGAAGGGCAGCACCACACACAGGCACCCCCACCCCCATCATTATTGTAATGAGAAAGAAATATACCACATGCCACACCAAGGTGCCAGGCAGGAGGAAGACAGCCTCTGCCCTGAAAGCCAAAGCTCCCCACTGCTACTCACACGGCCCCTCTGTCGTGGGGCAGGTGGGGGGTGCTCCACCCACCCTGATTTCATAGACCCTAGACCCCCGTGCATAATGAGTCAAGGAAGCAAGGTTCGTTCATTTTCCCCAGCGGGGACTGTAACTGCGCTGCTAATTTGCAAAGCCATGGCATGTACAAAAGTGGTTCGAATAATAGGGGCCCCCTAGTCGCTAAGCTGGGGGATTTGTGCTGACTCTTACCAAGTACCGTTCCATATGTTTAAGCACTTGCAAGGCTGAAAGAAGTACACCCACCATACTCTTTACCATGGCAGCTACCCACGCAGGAAGGGGGGTGGGGGACAAAGAAGCCAGTCCCCGCGTGTGTGTGATGGGAGACAGCGTGCACATCTTTGCCTCTGAACTCTTCTAGCCCCTCTTCCAGAGCCTCAGCCACAGGGGGTAGGTAAACCATGGCAGAAATCATCCAGAAAATCCAACCCGCTCTAAAGGAAGCTCTGGTTAATTCCTCTGAACCTCTCAAAACCAAGTGTAGGCAGCAAAGTATCTTTCAGGAATTTTTTTTTTTTTTTTTTTTTTGCCATCCCTCCTAACTAGTGCTAAATATAGAGTAATCAAACTGTCCTCTCTTTATGTCCCTGGTGGGGACCAGTGAAAGACTTGCATGTGCTTCCAGGGACGGGGCGATGGCACTGGGGGTTCTGCCCAGGCGGCATTTGTTGGAACTGAAGGAGCTGCCCTGCTGAGACTCTCCCAAAGAGCAGCAGGGGAGCAGGCAGAGCAGGGGAGCAGGCAGAGGAGGGGAGCCGGCGAAGAGCCGGCCAGCAGCAGGTTTCAAAGGGAGCTCACCTTCCCTCCCAAGATGGGGCCTTCCAGAGCCAGGCACGGGCTCTTCTGTCTCTGGGGGAGAGGGCGGGGGGTGGGTGGTAGGGGGACCTTCCTGTTCTCTTACAAAGCATGAGGCAGGCAGCTTCTCTGAGAGACTTCCGATATTCACTTATAAGCACATCCAGGAAAATGCTGACCCCCGTGGAAAAACAAAATAGAGACAAAACTGCAATTTTCAAGTCCGAGGGACTGTGCACTTTTGCAAACAGGTCCCAGGGCTTCAGCTAAGAGAAAACAGCCTCGGCCCCAGCAGCAGCCCCTCTCGTGTACCACAGAGGAATGCCGAAAGCAAAACAGCTATCATAGCTGCTCCTTAGCCAAGCAGGCAAGATTCATCCACGTTAAGCCCGATGCCACTCTCTAGGCTGAACCAAAGCCGAACACTGACGGAGATCTCCAATAGAAGGTTTTCTCCAAGTCGAAGGTGTTGGTAAATATTTTGGGTCACTTAAGGGCATCTCAAAGGAAGCCGACACTGACTTTCTCCATGCAAATAAAACACATCGAACATCGAGTTGACATGCAAGGTTTGCTCCTAACTGCAACCTTACCAAGACGGTGAAAGCCGAAAAGTTAAAGTTGTATTTTTCTACTGCATTCTGCCTGTCTGTGCGGTTTGTTTGTTACGGAAATAAGAAGAGATTTTTCTAAAGCAAAAGCTACCTGTTCCCAAGTCATGGGTCTTGCTTTTAAAAGGTTTAGGGAACTGAGATTTCAAAAGCACATGAAGGCTGCTCGTGACTGTTCCCGGGGTTCATCTGAGCCTTTAGGATTTTCTCCACTGCTTGCATGGGGTGGGGGGAGGGGAGGAATTGTCATTTTAGGATACGCTTTCTATAGAACCAACATGTAGCCACACCAAGGTGGATAGAAAGCTTTCCAAACTCCAGCGGAGACAGACAATACCTGACTATTTTGCTTTCCCCACTCACTAGGATTGGGCGACGACTGAGCTGGTTCAGCAGGGAGTCCAGCTCCCCGGTGCCCAGGCAATGGCTCTGGACAACACCGCGTTCCAGGCTGCCCGGCGCGTCCTGGGCTGCTTGGCCGCCGCTACCCTCTCCCGCCCGCCTTGGGGTCAGGGCGCTGGCGTAGCCCGCGTTTGCAGGAGGCGAGCAGCGGGCTGCTCTTTGGTCAAGGGGAGGCCATTTGGCGAGGGTGGGTAGCTTGGGGAGGGCGGTGTGAAAGCAGGGGAGGGCCGCGGAGCGTGGGGAGGGGCTGCGGACAAGCCAGACAGCGCCGGCCGAGACATCTCCGGGGCCCGCAGGTGTCCCGGGAACGCACCACTGTGCGACCGCAGACAGCAAGGCACTGGAGAAGGGCTGCGTCGACGCCCCAGCCCAGGAAAACCCCCGGAGGAAATGGGACCTGGGGGCACGTTGGCCCAAGGCAGGGCGGGGAGGGGCTCGATTCCTGGAGGCGCGCCCCCACCCGCCTCGAGAGGCTTAGTGCCCCCGTCTGTGGCCCTCGTGCGTCCCGAAAGCATCCGCAAGGAAGCTAGGGGTTTGGGGGAGAAGGCAAGCGGGCTCTCCCCAGGCGCTGGGCAAAGGGGAATGGGCCGGGGGCTCCTGGGTTCCCAGGGTCTCCCCAGGTCTGTTCAAGTCTGGGAGATGCGCGCTGCCAGGGACTTGAGAAGGAAGCAGCCGCCCGTTCAGCCAACTTTGTGCGCGGCGGCCAGGGTCGGGGATGGGGTCCGGGGACGCGTTACCTGGGCACCGGAGCGCAGTCAGCGCCAGCAGGAGCCCGAGCGGCGGCGCCCGGCCCGGGGGCGGCATGGTCCTCGGCGCGCGGTGGGCGCGGCGCGGGGCTGCTCCTCTCGCGCGCCCGGCCCGGCCCGCGGCTCCCGGAGCAGCCCCCGGCGGCTACGCCCGGGCGCCGGGCATGGCTCGCTCCCAGCGCGCCGCTCCTCCCCAGACGCAGGCGCCGGCGCTGGCGGCGCTTCCTCAGCTGCGCCTCTGCGCGCTCTCCTGGGCTCGGCAGTGCGTTGGCTGGGGAGCTGGGGCCGCGGAGGCTCAGCGCCCCGCGCCCTGGCCGGCTGCCCCGCACTTGGCCCGAGTTACGCGGCCCCCGCCGCCGCCGCCGCGGCTCCTGCGCCCCAGCGCCCGTCCCATCCCGGTCGTGCCGCCGCCGCCGCCGCCGCCGCCTCTGCCAGCGCCAGCTGCCGGCCGCCCCTCAAGCCAGCGAGAGAGTGAGCGAGCGAGCGCCAGGAGGAGGAGGAGGAGGAGGAGGGGGAGGAGGAGGGGAGCGGAGGGCGGGGCCGCGGCCGGGGGAGGGGCCGCCCGGGAGCCGGGCACAGGCAGCAGCCCGGCCAGTAGGCGGCGGGACGCGCCACTACTAGGCGGCCCGGGGGAGGGCGCCCGGTCGAACCCGCCGGGGGTCGCGAGCGCTGGCGGGGACAGGGGCTACGGGAGGGGTGCGGAGTGCAGAGAGGGGATGCCCAGCTAGATCCGGCGTCTTGGGGCGCAGCGGTAGGAGTTGCCAAGGTCGAGGGGTGAGGAAGCCAGCGGAGGGTCCCCGGGATGGGGCAGCGACCTCTGGAAAGGTGGTGTCTGCCGAGGCCGGAGACTGCGAGGCTGAGCGTGGACAGGACGTCCCGGGTTAAATGTGGCACAGTCAGGGAGTGCCTGTGGGAGAGGGGAGAGGAGAGGCGGGAGGGCCTCCGGGAGGCCGGGGCTGTGTGCGAAGTCTCTGCAAGGCACCGGGATGGGGGCTGGGGGCGCGCAGGCTGGGTGCGGTCACCTGAAACACAGCGAAGGCGGCCTGGGGATGTCCACCCGTGTGAGGCAGGGTCCCTTATTCACCCGGGTAGAGGATGCGCCTTCCCATTTCGCGCAGGTCCTAGGAGCACGCGGAGGCAGCCAGGAGTTCTCCTGGAAAGGTCAGATTCCCTGGTGGCCCGGGAATGAGTTCCCAGCGCAGGGGCAGGCAGTGATGGCGCGGAGGTGTTGCGC
This sequence comes from Theropithecus gelada, assembly GCF_003255815.1. Classification (NCBI taxonomy): domain Eukaryota; kingdom Metazoa; phylum Chordata; class Mammalia; order Primates; family Cercopithecidae; genus Theropithecus; species Theropithecus gelada. The sequence continues at coordinate 84,423,184 of NC_037679.1, read as the reverse complement.
AGGGCCGGGCTACTGGGTGGTCGGATTCTTCCATCCAGGGGCAGGGACGCAGCCAGAGTGCGGAGGGAGGTCACAGGTCACACGGAGCCGCAGTATCTATTATCTCAGGAACAACTGATCCTCCTGGGCGCCCCGACCCCAACCAGGGCAAAGCCACGGGGGCTAAGCCGAATGAATGAGTCATGCTGGGAGCATGTGGGGACGCCTCCAGCAGCGCTCAGATGCCTTGAAATCTTCCCCACCACGCTGGGAGGACAGGGGACATGGGGGGTTGTCCACCTTGGGAGGGTGGCTTGGAGTCCTGGCTCCACTCCAGCCCCCATCACACCGGCCACTTGCTCTGCCATCTCAGTTTTCCATGAAAAAGTGGGTCAAACTCTTTGAAAATGGTCAATAAGGCAGCGTGGGGTGATGAAAAGATAGATTTGGGGAGACTCTGGGGTCACAGAGTCTTGGCTGAGAATCCCAGTTCTGCCACTCCTTAGCTGTCCAAGCTGGGGCGAGTCCCTTATTCCTCCCTGAGCCTCAGTTTTCTCATCTGAGAAACGGAAGTCTTTGCACATCACCTGGTGCCCCCAATAACATATATAAAGCCCCTGACCCAGGAAGTCGGAACTCATTTAAAGGAGTCACTGTCAACATTATCATTCTCATCATCGTGGCCATTATTATGATAGATCTGATTTTCCTCTGCGGGCCCAGAGCTCACATCAGAAGAACAATCGTCCCCACTCCCGGCTGCCAAGAGGGGATGGGGGACAGGGCACCTGCTTGATTAGTATAGACAAGCTCATTAGCAGAGGCAGCACTCAGTTCTTCCCAGATAAAAGAAGGAAGAAAGCCAGGGGCACGTGGTGAGTCTCCAGCCCAGGTTAATTAGGGGACGTAAAGGGATTTTCCCATGGCTGTTAATCGCCTTCCTTTGCAGGGGGCTCATGCCCAGGCCAAGCCCCCTTTGGGCTCCCTGGCAAGGCCTGCAATGTGTGGAGAGCCACACAACAGGCTGCATGGGATTGGGGGTCTCCTCAGGCCTGGAGTGGCCTTGCAAGGGACCCATCTGTCCCCTTTCTTATCATCTTTTCCCCAGATAAGAGAATGATCCTGGAGACATGGTCAGGACTCCCTTAGGGTCCTCTGTGCCCAGCTGCCCCCAACGCCTCTTTCCCATTCACTCGTTCATAACATTTGCAGAGCTGAGCCCCTACTGTGTGCCGGCCTCTGCAGGGGATGGTGAAGCAGAAATGAATGGACGACAGCAGGGGAGAGCCACAGCAGGAGTGGCCATGGGGTGCTGGTGCCAAGGTGAACCATGTGTTTGACCAGGAAGCAGGTCAGTGAGGGCTGGGAGACTATGGCCAAAGATAAAAAGTCATTTTCTGGCAGGGGTAAGGGGTCATTCTGTGACTTAGTGGCAGTGCTTGGAGGGGGTTGTGAATCAGTCCAGCAAGTCCCCAAGCCGTGGTCACACAGTCCCAGGTGTGATGGCAGATGACAGTTGCCTTCCCCTCACCCCCATACTCAGGACTACCTGGTCATACTCCAAGAAAGGACCTTTTAGTGGGGAAGGGCCCTTCCCCACTAAAATATGCCGATGATGGTTGAGCCAGACACTGAAGAGAGGAATCTGTTTTTGAGGGTGGCTTTTCTGTGCCCCAGCTGTGTGACTTTGGACAAGCCCCTAATCCTCCCTGAGCTCATTTGTGGGGTAGGAATGAGAATTCCAGCCTGGCTCAGCCTGTCTTGTGGTTGGATGAGGATTTCTGCATATTAACCAGGCCCCTGAGCCTGTATCTCTAAAGGGCGTATTTCTGGAGGAAATCAGCAGGGAAAAAACAAGCCTCCCTGGATTCTGAAGGGCTGCGGGGGAATCTGAGAGGCTGGCGGCAGCAACGAGGAGACCCCAGGGCTGAGCGGAATTCTCCTCTCACTCCTACCCAGACTCTCGCCCCCAGCCTGCTGGCCTTATAGCCTGGGCAGGACCGTAAGAATCACACAGCCTACAATCTCCTCCAAGGTATCGATGGGATACTGAGTCCAGGAATTGTCCTTCCCCTGGATCTGTAAGTGTAGGGAGGCCGACTCGACTAAGAGCCAGCCTCGAGCCCCAGCACAGCCGTGCAAGGCTTCCTCAGGCCCCACTATCCCCTGCACGGCAAGAGACTGCCCCCAGCACGGATTGCTCCGGTCCCTGCACCCCAGCTCTGCTGCAGCTCAGCCCACGCGCCGGCCTGGCTACCGGCGAAGAGCAACATTGCCATCTCGTGGCTGAAACTGGAACTGCAGGTCTGGAGGGCGCTGCAGAAGACAAGAGGTGAGGGTTGGGGTGCGGGTCGGGGTGAGAGGGAGGCGAATAGGCAGAGAGGTTTCCCCACCTCAGCCAACCGGCAGCGGCAATAACAGACCCCTTTGCCCTTGAACGCCAACATGCAGGCAGCTGCTGCCGGGGTGACCACCCATTGAAATTCTTTGCAAAGCCTGGGACTGTTTGTTGTCCAGTGCACACATTGATGTTTCTGGCATGTTCAGGGAACACAGAATTGACTTAGATTGCATTTGCACCACAGGTGAGTGGTAGGGGAAAGGGGCCTCTCAAAATAGAAGCCAAGCTCACTTACACAGGTAATCAAGGATTTCCTAAGAATAAAGAATTTCAAGAAATCAGTCACTTGCACACCTGGACATATGGACCCATGATGGAAGGAAGGGGCCTCTTTATGGCAACTTGCAGTCATCCATCTCACTCTCTGTCCCTTTCCCTGCTTTATTCTTCTTCGTAACAGTGGTTACCGCCCAGCATCATACGTACAGAGAGCGGCCCAATCAGTCCTGGTTATATTAATGTATGAATGAAAGGAGCTCAGGGCTGGACAGTAAGGTAAGCGCTGAGCCCTGCGAGGTGAGGGAAGCCCCACTGAGCCCATGAACACTCAGACCAGAAAGGACTTGAGTTCCCTTCCAGGCACACCCCCAACTGGAAGGAGGCCACAGGGGGAAAATGGCTTCCTGGTGTGTTTGAGCAGAAAGCACCTGGAACAGCTCTGACCCCTGGCTTCCCAGTATAAAATGATTCCTGGACCGGCAGGGGCTGGGAAGGGTGTGAGGGGGCAGCCAGGGGTGAAGGCACCACTGGGATGGGATTTTGGAGCAAGTGTAAAGTGTGCTAGAGCAGAACAAGACTAATAACAAATAATAATGATAATAGTAATGATGCAGCACTGAATAGGTACCAGACACTGCTCGAAGCAGTTTGCACGTGTGTTGATTTTAATGGTGGTAAAATGCATGTAACATGAAATTTACTGTTTTAATCACTTTAGAGTGTACAATTCAGTGGCACTTAGTACATTCACAGTGCTATGCAACCATCACCACTCTCCAGTTCCAGAACTTTTTCATCACCCAACCAGAAACCTGGTACCCAGTCACTCCCCATTCTCCCCTCCCTTCTACCCTTAGCACCCACCAGACTACTTTCTGTCGCTATGAATTGGACTGCTCCACTAACTAATTTCAGTGGGATCATATAGTATGTGATCTTTTGTGTCTGGCTTCTTTCACTTAGCATTGTGTCTTCAAGGTTCATCCACGTTGTACCGTGTCAAAGCTTCACTCCTTTTCATGGCTGACTAATATTCCATTGCGTGGATGGAACACATTTGTTTATCCATTCATCTGCTGATGAACATTTGGGTTGTTGTCTACCTTGGAAACACTATTATGAATAGTGCTGCTGTAAACAGTGCTGTATAATTTTCTGTTAGAACACCTGTTTTCAATTCTTTTGGGCTTGCGTGTTTTGATTCATTTAATCCCATAACCATTTTATTGGCTGAGAAAACTGAAGCACAGAGAGGTGAAGCAATTTTTCCATGGCTGCACCGTCAGCTGGCATATGGCAGAATCGCGTTTAACCCCAAGCAGTCCAACCCCAGGGTCTGTTAACCAAGATGGATGAGTTAAGCCAACCATCCCTTCTCCACCCACCATGCCTCAGCACAACCCAAGACTCCCAGGAACTAGATGCAGCCCTGTCTCCCTTCCCAAGAGGCTCCCTATTTGAGTGGCAACATGCCCAGCCCTGGGGACGGGGTCAGAATCCTAACAGATCTCAGCCTACCACATTTCCTCAAGCCAAGGCGGTTCTGGAAGAAGCATGGGGGCCCAAGTGACCAATGAGAGGTAAAGAGGAGCTGGAGGAGGCCCACTTTCCTTGATCAAACAAGAGAGACAAAGTTGCTTTTTGCCCTCTACCCTCTTCCTTCTTGGCAACTTGTTGAGTACAAGTGTGATGGGAAGGGCCCTGGCAGCCTCTTGTGCCCATGAGGCACCACAGTGCCCACTGACAGCTACTGGTGGGAGAGTGGAAAGACAGATCCTGGCAACATCCTCAAGCCAACGTGTCACCCCAGAAATGCGGTCCCAAGGCCAGGGGCATTCACTGAGCTGATACTCTGCATTGAGCTGATGAACTGCATTGTTTAAACACTGCTGTTTGGACATCCGTTACTTGCAGCAAAAAGCAGCCTAATTAAGAAAGGTGGTGTTTTAGTCTGGGTCTCCAGAAAGACAGAAAACCTGTAAGTCCCAGCACTCTGGGAGGCTGAGGTGGGCGGATCACCTGAGGTCAAGAGTTCGAGACCACCCTGGCCAACACGGTGAAACCCTGTCTCTACCAAAAATAAAAAATAATTAAAAAAAAAAAAAAACATATACACAGAATGAAAGCTATGCAAAGGGATTTATTAGGGGCATCAGCTCACTTGATTGTGGAGGTGGAAAAGTCCCATAAGAGGCCATCCGCAAGCGGGAGACCCAGGGAAGCCCGTGGTGGGGCTCAGTCCCAATCCGGAAGCCTCAGAACCAAGGAAGCCGATGGTGTAACTCTCAGTCCAAGCTGAACATCTGAGAGCCTGCAAGGTTGGGGGCTGGTGTGAGTTCCAGAGTCCAAAAGCTGGAGAACCTGGAGTTCGATGTCAAGGGCAGGAGAAGAAGGGCAACCCAGATGCGGAAGAGACCAAGCATTCACCCTCCCCCTACCTTTTTACTGCATCTGGGCCCCCGCCAGTGGAGGAGCTTCCATACTCAGGTCACAGACTCACATGCCAGTCCCCTCTAAAAACATCCTCACAAGCACACCTGGGACAGCCCAATCATCCTAATCAAATACCAAACCACCTGGGCTTCCCTTTCAGCAGAAGAGGGACAGCCCCAGTCCCTGCAGGAGCATTGAGGATAAACAGAGCTTTCCCAGCTATGTGGGCACCCCTTCATCCAGGCAAGTTGACAGCCAAATCAACCATCATGGTGGGTTCAGGAAAAGCCCCAAGTGGACTGTTATATGCATTTCTCCCATCAACAAGACAGCCTGAGACCTTAAGTCAAATGGTTAAAAAAAAAGGTAGAAAATTCTATTTCTTTTAAACTGATTTTGTGAGAGTTAAATTATTATTATTATTATTAGTTCTCTGATGTGGCATAATTCAATATTTTTCAAATTCTTTGATCCTCACAGAAACTCAAAGATACAAATATTCAAAAAAGCAAAACTGCCATCTTTAAAAGATAAACACTTCTAATATTTTAATGTATTTCTCCAGTCCCTTTCCTATGCATACTTGACATGGTTTTTTAATTAAAAATGGGTTCACACGATATGTACTGTTTCAAATTGCTCTTCATATGTAATTATATATTGTGAACATCTTTCCATGGCATTTAAATGTTTTTCCATATGATAATTTTATGATGTTGTACAGTTATATCATTGGATATGCTGTAATTTGTTTAACCAATTTTTGTGTTGCCAAACATTTGAGGTCATTTACAATTTTTCATTGTCAAAAAGCAACAGTCTTATCCCTGCACCATTATACATGTGCAAGATTAGTTCTTCGGGATGTATTCCTAAAAAGTGAATTGTCAAATGAAAAGATACGCAGTTTAGAAATTTCACATTAACTGGCTCTCCAAAAAGTTATGCTGATTCAAATTCCTGTGAATGTAAGGCAATGCCATTTGCTCAAATCTTTATTCAAGGTTTACAAACTCCACCTGGTTAATTGATTCATTTAAATCTACACTGTCTGCGTTATGCAACTATTAAAAGATTAAAACTTCAGGTATTCATTCTATATCAAGAATTGGCAAATATCAAGATAATTCAATAAAATCTGAAAAATCAGTGAAATCATCACTAGTTGTAATTTTATCATTACTTACTACACTTTTTTTTTTTTTTTTTTTTTTTTGAGACAGAGTCTCGCTCTGTCACCCAGCCTATAGTGCAGTGGTGCGATCTTGGCTCACTGCAACCTCCACCTCCTGAGTTCAAGCAATTCTCTTGCCTCAGCCTCCTGAGTAGCTGGGACTACAGGCATGCACCACCACACCCAGCTAATTTTTGTATTTTTAGTAGAGATGGTGTTTCGTCATGTTGGCCAGGCTGGTCTCGAACTCCTGACCTCAGGTGATCTACCTGCCTCGGCCTCCCAAGGTGCTGGGATTACACGCGTGAGCCACTGCACCCGGCCTTTAAGTCCACTACCCCTTGTTAAAATCTGAAGATCTGTCCAGGTGTGAAGTGCCATAATTATGCCATCGTTGAGAAAATCGGTGGCTTGTCACATCTGCATAGCTCTTTCTCTTGACCACATTTGCCTTTGTATGCTTATAAATATTTTTTATTTCTCTTGCAAATTACATTCATTCTTTAGTCCTTTAGGAGAGCTTTCCTGTGGGAAAATTAGAGCACATTTAGAACCATACCAGGATTAATGTTAATTAGGGTTCGCAAAGCACTACAGCTCCATGGAGGTGCAGGAAGTGATCCCTTCGGCACGGACAGGATGGAGTGGAATTACAGAATTGTCGTGGGGAGGTGAGACAGCTGCTTGATGGATGTGGTCCTGCACATCCTCTCAGAGGACTTGCCTTGGAGTTGCCTGACTTGCTAAGTCACTACATTTAGCCTACAAGGGGCCAAGAGTTTTCTTCTTGTCTGGAGCCACAGGGCTCAGAATAGTGTTCTATTTTTATGATGACAAAAAAACCTAAGTCAAAAGGGATTTATTGACTCACATACTCAAAGTCTCCATGGCTTCAGGCTTGGCTGGTTCCAGGGGCTCAACAAACTCCCGATTTAATCTCAGCAGGAAAGTGGCAGGAAAGAAATATTGGCCACAGTGAGGTCACATGCCTATCCCTGGACCAATCACTGTGCCCAAGGGGATGGACTATGGTAATTGCCCAGGCCTGAGTTACATGTGCAACCTTGGGGCTGGGAGGGGATCAGCCCTGTCTAAACCACACAGCCTGAGAGTGGGGAAGGGTTGCCCTCCCAAAATGCAAGTGCTAGAGCTCAGTAAACCCTAATTTTGTTGTTGTTGGGTTTCTTTTTTTGTTTTGTTTTGAGACCGGGTCTTGCTCTGTTGCCCAGGCTGGAGTGCAGTGATGCAATCTCAGCTCACTGCAACCTCCACCTCCTGGGTTCAAGCAATTCTCCTGCTTCAGCCTCCTGAGTAGCTGGGACTACAGGCACCCACCACCATGCCCGGCTAATTTTTGTATTTTTAGTAGAGACGGGGTTTTGCCATGCTGGCCAGGCTGGCCTCGAACTCCTGACCTCAAGTGATTCACTTGCCTTGGCCTCCCAAAGTCTTGGGATTACAGGCATGAGCCACGGTGCCTGGTCTGGGGTTTTTCTTTTTTTTTTTTTTTAAGAAAAAAACAAGCTCTCACTCAGTTGTCCAGGCTGGAATGCAGCAATGCAATCATAGTTCACTGCAGCCTCAACCTACTGGATTCAAGCGATCCTCCCACCCCAGCGTCCCAAGTAGCTGGGATGATGGGCATGCACCACCACACCCAGCTGGTGGATTTTTCTTCCAGCATGTCCAGATCTTGTCGTTATGCTTCTGTGGCTTAGAGGAGGAAACCTCACCATTATCAGTGCAGGCGTCCCACCATGAATACTCTCTTACACCTAATAAAATGACTATGATCACTGTTTATTAAGATCTTCCAAGGTGACAAACCCATTAACCATCCCAGGAACACTGAAGGAAGTATTTTATCCCCATTTTATAGATGAGAAAACTGAGGCTCTAGGGTTTAATCAGTTTGCCCCAGGTCATCCAAATGGCAGAGTCAGGATTTGACCTGAGACCCAGCTGTCCCCAGGGCCCTCTCTGAGCCACCACAGTGCTCTTCCTCCATCTCTTGAGAAGGGGATTCCAGATGCCAAGACCCAGAGCCAACTACAGAGGGACAGAGCACTGTCACTGGGTGGCAGTCACCCCTCAGGAGCTGCCCTCACAGGAGCTGTATCCATGGTGTGGCCCACACCGTTGTTCAGCACTGAGTATTATGTAACTCCCTCCATCCATGTTGAAAGCAAACAGGGAATAACAACCAGGCTATTAGAGTTGATGATGGAACCTCAGGAACAGAATCAGATTGGCTGGGAAAGCCAGGACCTGCTGAAAACACTGGGATCCCTGCCATGAAAATTCATGTGCATTAAAGATGCCAAGGTGCTCAGGTCTGCATCAGCCCCCAGGCAGACCTCACATCTGTTCTGGAACAAGGGACGCCACTGCATTTATTAAACACAACTGTTGAAGTCCCCCTGGGTACAGCATCCTAGAAACCACACCATCTATATTTCATTGTGATCATCTCCTTGACGTTTATAAATTCATAAGGTATAATGAACTAACCTGAAATGGAACTCTCTTATTAATTGCATAAAACAGAGAGTGTACATTAAAGATGAATAAATAAAACAAGCAAGATTGAGTCTGTAGACCTCTAATAAACTGACCATGAAAAGAGCCTTTGTCCACGTGACTCCTTGGGATCTGAGGACTCGGCTGGTGGCTGAGATGGCTCTTGGAGAGGCCAATGGCTTCCTCATCATGGAGGAGGTCACATAGGCAGGTGCAAGAGCTCCCACCAAGATTGTGGACGCTGTGAGGTGTGACACCTTTTGCTGATGTCTGCTGCAGATTGCAGAAACACAAGTGAGTCTCCGAGCTGGACCTGCTTGCATTGCCTGAATTCCCAAGGCACGTTGAGATGCTCTGGACACTCAAGGACATGCATACCCCTGGACTCAGCAGTGTGTGACGTCTCCCAGAGGCCAGCTCCCACCTCTGCTAACCATCAGCATCATCTCAGGGTCTCCCTAGTATATACCATCAGCAGGTTCCTGGGCTGGATGGAAACGCACCTAGAGCTTTCCTCTACCCTCTGTCTTCCTTTCATGGCCATTGCAAAGGAAGAACATCAGAGTCACATCACACGTGACTTCTTTCCTTTCTAGTCACAAGTCCTGAGCGAATTCAGACAAGAGTGATATAACTGAGGCAGCAGACAGAAACTCCAGGCCGAGGAGCCCTGGAGTCTGGGAAGTAGGCAGGGTTGTTCTATGTAACCTTGAGCTTGTGAACAGGAAGGGTGATAAGCAGGGAGAGTTGCTGGGCAGAGGCTCAGGAGCAGTGGGAGGGGAAAATGGAGAGACACTACCATCTAGTTCTACTAAAGGATGAGAGAACACTATCTGCCAGCGATGGCCACAATGATGCTGTGTAACAAACCACCAGGAAATTCAGTGGCTTCCACAATGACTAATTCTTGCTCACACAGCTGCAGTTTGGCTGAGGATCCACTGATCCAGGCCAGGCTCAGCTGGACTTTTCTACGAGCTGTGGGTTGGTTCCAGTGTCCAAGTGTTTCTCCTTCTCTTTGGGCCAGCAGATGAGCCATGGCAGGGTCGTCTCAAAGCAATGATGGAAACACAATAGGGCAAGCCCAACCACACAACCAGATTTCAAGGGTGTGCTTGCATCATGTCTGCTAATATCCCATTGGCCAAAGCATGTCACATGGGCAAGTGCAAAGCCAAGGTGAGGAAGGACCTTATGCCCTTAGTAGGAAAAACAGCAACATCACATGGCAAAGAGTGTGAATACAGAGAGAGATGAAGAATTGGGAACAACAGTACAGTCTACCAGAAACATATCCATAATATCCCTTGCAAATCACCACCAAGGCTGCAGCAGCTAGGATTTGGTTTAGCTATCAGTAACCAAAACAAAAAAACAAAAAAAAAAACAACAACAACGGCTTAAACAAGGTGCAACTTTGTTTCTCGCAAATTCTTAAAGTCCAGAGGTGGCCAGTATAAGTGGATGTGGTGCTGCATGGTGTCAGGAACCCAGATTCCTTCTATTTCATTGCCTCACTATGACTGGCCTTTATAGTCCAAAGTGGCTGCTGAGCTCCAGCCATCACATTCAGATTCTAGGAACCAGGAAAGCAAGTAGAGAAGGGCATGCTTTCTCCATTTAAAAACACTTCCTGGGAGGGTAACACACACACTTTCATTTCCATCCCATTGATCAGAACTTAGAACACGGTCGCATTAAACAGCTGGGAAGGCTGAGAGATGTACCTTTCTTTATTCTGGGTGGCCAGTTAGAATTAGGTTTCTGTTCGTGTGCAAAAAGGAGAAGGGAGATTGGGAGAAAACACAATCTTTGTCACAAAGGCCAGTAAGTAGGGCTGCCCACTCCCGAACCTGCGTCTTGGCCGTTTGTGTTAATTAAAACACTTTGGTCTGCAAGTAGAAGCAGCTTCGTGAAGGGAAAGACAGGAATTTATTCCATGAGCCAGGGCTGCTTCACCAAACCCAAGGGCATGGGCACAGCTGGGTCTCCGAAGTAAGCTGGAAGCCAGGACTGGCTTTGTAAGAAGCACAGAAAGCCCACTCTCTGCTTCTCCTCCGACACCAGCTCGTCTTCCGGCTGGATGCAGATGGCCTTTTTCTATGTCTCCATCCATGTGGCAAAGAAAACGGCCAGCAAGAGGCCAGAGGTAGCCACCCCCCCGGTCAAGAGAAGGCTGAGGCTGCCATCTCCTGGTCCAGGGGAGGCCACTGGAGGGACATTCATTCCTGGCTAGCCAGTGGCATCCTCCTCATCTCTGTATCAGAGCTAAATCCCTGTGGAGAATCACCTCCCTCGGGACTCCCTGCACGTTCCTAGTCAGGGGTGGGCAGGTAGCCAGGTCAGGCCCATGAGACTCTCCCTTTCAAACACATCTATTGTAAGCAGCGATGCAGGAATAGGGCAGGAGGAGCAAGCTTGCCTGGCACCACCCACTTCTAGCCTGGCTCTCGGTTTTACAGATGAGTTTTACAGCAGGTCTCCTGCTGACTCCGTGAGCTTCCCCATAGCTTGCCACCATTATCCATAGTTTGGTTTCTGTCCCTTGCAACCAAATTATCCTGTCTGGCACAGATTACGCCACCCTCCCTGAGTCAGGTATGCTGGGGACAGGGTCACTGTTCCAACAGTTTCTGCGGTGACCACAAGGATGGGGGAGGAGGGGCCAGACAAGTCAATGGATGTCACACAGATGTCCCTCTCCATGTCCTTTGATACTGCCTCTTGGGAGGCCTTGGGGTAAAGGGGAAACAGCACAGGCTCCCATGTCAGAAACTATCACAGTTCAAATCTCAGCTCTGCCCCTCACTGGCTGTGTGATCTCAGGCAGGCAGTTCAACCTCTCTGAGCCTCAGTTTCACCATTTAGATAATGGGATTGGTGACGACTGTTACGCCTTGAGTTGGGCTGGGCTGAGGTTTGGAATATGTCTGTAGATAAAGTGCTTGGCATATACTAGGTATTGGGAAAGGAGCAGCCATTATTAACTTACTGGGTTTTACAGTGGGGGGCAAGGGATACCCACACTGGAATTTACTTTGGGCCTTACCCTTCCCCCACCAGCCCACCCCCCACTCCCACTGCACTCCATCCTCTAAGGCATCGGTCAGCCAAGTTTTCCGTAAAAGGCCACATAATAGGAAATAGTTTAGGCTTTGCAAACCATACAACATCTCTATTGTAGATTCTTCTCTTTCTTCCATTTAAAAATGCGAAAACCATTCTTAGCTCAAGGGCCTTTACAGAAACGGGATGGGCTGGACTTGGCCCATGAACTGGAGTCTGTTGGCCCCTGCCTAAGAAATGGCTCTGCTCATCCCAAAATAACACCTCCAAGCAAATCCATGAGAGCTCCCTGGACATTAAGGAGCAGCAAGCGCAGCACAAAGAACAGAGAACACCTGGGGGTTTGTCATTAGTCACCCCCTGGGGTATGGGTCTGCCATCAGTCACCCCCAGGGGCGTGGGTCTGCCATCAGTCACCCCCCAGGGCTGTGGGTCTGCCATCAGTCACCCCCCCAGGGGCGTGGGTCTGCCATCAGTTACCCCCAGGGGCGTGGGTCTGCCATCAGTCACCCCCCAGGGCTGTGGGTCTGCCATCAGTCACCCCCCCAGGGGCGTGGGTCTGCCATCAGTTACCCCCAGGGGCGTGGGTCTGCCATCAGTCACCCCCCAGGGCTGTGGGTCTGCCATCAGTCACCCCCCCAGGGGCGTGGGTCTGCCATCAGTTACCCCCAGGGGCGTGGGTCTGCCATCAGTCACCCCCCAGGGCTGTGGGTCTGCCATCAGTCAACCCCCCAGGGGCATGGGTCTGCCATCAGTTACCCCCAGGGGCGTGGGTCTGCCATCAGTCACCCCCCAGGGCTGTGGGTCTGCCATCAGTCACCCCCCCAGGGGCGTGGGTCTGCCATCAGTTACCCCCAGGGGCGTGGGTCTGCCATCAGTTACCCCCAGGGGCGTGGGTCTGCCATCAGTCACCCCCCAGGGCTGTGGGTCTGCCATCAGTCACCTCCTGGGGTATGGGTCTGCCATCAGTCACCCCCCAGGGCTGTGGGTCTGCCATCAGTCACCTCCCAGGGGTATGGGTCTGCCATCAGTCACCCCCCAGGGCTGTGGGTCTGCCATCAGTTACCCCCAGGGGCGTGGGTCTGCCATCAGTCATCCCCCAGGGCTGTGGGTCTGCCATCAGTCACCTCCTGGGGTATGGGTCTGCCATGAGTCACCCCCAGGGACATGGGTCTGCCATGAGTCACCCCCAGGGTTATGGGTCTGCCATCCAGTCACCACCAGGGGCATCTCAGATGTACCTGCTCCTTCTTCAGAACCAAGCAAGGGGCCTCTTAGAACACAGCTAAAAATAACTGATTGGTGAAGTCCCTATCCTGTGTAAGACACTGCCCATGAATGATTTCACTGAATCAAGATATGCTGGATCTATCCCCATTCTGCAAATAAGGAAGGTGAGGCCCAGAGAGGTTAAGTAACTGGACTAAGATCACACAGCTAACGAGTGTCAGAACCAAGATTTGAACACCAATCAGTCTCTCTACTCCCATCCTTGGTTTCTCCTATCTCTGTGATTTACAGGAGAAATTCACCTTCCATCCTTGGATGTGGATGCTCTGAACCGGACACTGGTCACGGGCTGACCCTGAGGTTAGGGCTGCTTGGCTACTGCCACCAACGAGTGCCCACCAGCCCCCGGGGCCCCCTTGGACTGGGCCAGAAGCCCTCTCTCCCTATTGAAGCAAGGCCTAATTTCCAGAGCTCTTCGGGAGATCTCATGCAGCTAAAAGGAGAGGCTGTAAACACTAAATATAACTGCTTGAAGCGGCGCTGACAGTTCCTTGCAGAACAGGGCCCTGATTATATAACGAGGCTGCCTCGGGAAGGGAGACTTGTGCCTGCTCAGGTTTTTCCAAAAAGAAAAAAGAAAAATCAGATAAAGAAAGTTAAAACTGTGATCCTTAAACCTCATTCATTCATTCCCTGGACTGAAATTTACTAAGCCCTGACTGTGAGCCAGGCACTATCACAGGCACTGGGGATGTGACAGTGAATCTCACAGACAAAATTCCCTGTACTTGTGAAGCCGCCAGCCTAGTGCAGGGAGACAGACCATAACCAAATAAATAAGTAAACTATGGAGCAGGGCGGGTGAAAACACCGCAAAGTCAAACAGGCAAAGAAAGTATTTTTAGAGAGGAAGAGGATGATTTTAAGCAGGGGAGGGAATCTGAAAAGATGACATTTGAGCAAATACAGAGAGTGAGAGAAGGAGCCACTCAGGGGTCTACAGGGAGAGGCTTTCGGGCAGTGGGAGCAGAACGTGCAAAAGCCCTAAGGTGGGACCATGCACCCGTTACAGAGGCACAATTGAAGACCCACTTACACCTGTCATTAGGTTGTTATAGGGTATAGTTGACCCTGAGAAAGGGAGATTAGCCTGGCTGACCCCTTAAAAGAGACTGAACTCTTTCTGAAGTCAGGATTTGAAGTGTGAGAGATTCAAATTGAGGGAGGTTCTCCACTGCTGGCTTTGAAGATGGAGCAGGCCAATGAGAAGACATGTGGGGGCCTCTCGGAGCTAAAAGTAGCCCTGGCGGACAGCCAGCAAGGAAACGGGGACCCCAGTAGGACCACCACAGAAACTCAACCCCCACATGACACAACTACATGAGCTTAGCAGAGGGTCCCAAGTTCCAGATAAGGACACAGCCCAGCCAACCCCTTGATTACAGCCTCGTGAGACCCTGAGCAGAGAACCCTGCCAATGCCATGCCTGGACTCCCCATCTACAGAACTGGGAACTCATAAGCGGGTTTTGTTTTCAGCTGCTAAGTTTGCAGTAACTTGTTACATAGCAACAGAAAACAAATACATATTCATTAAATATCTTTGAGCACCTACTATATGCCAGGCCCTGTTAGGTGCTGGAGACGTAGCCATGAGCAAGACAGACAAGACTCCTGTCCATACAGAGCTTACATTCAAATTAGGAAAATGGACAATGGGCAAGAAATACATACTGGACACAATAATTCACAAGATAATGTGAGAGGGAGGTAATGCCGGGACAATGGCCTAACGGGCTGTTTCTTTTTCTTTTTAGGGTCTTGCTCTGTCACCCAGGCTGGAGTGCAGTGGCGTGATCATAGCTCCCTGCAGCTTTGAACTCCAGGCTCATGTGATTCTCTCAACTCAACCTCCCAAGTAGCTGGGACTACAGGTACTTGTCACCACTCCCCACTAATTTTTTTTTATTTTTTGTGGAGACAGGGTTTTGCCATCTTGCCTGGGCTGATCTGGAACTCCTGGGCTCAAGTGATCTGCCCACCTCAGCCTCCCAAAGTGCTGGGATTACAGGTATGAGCCGCCAGCCTGGCCAATGGGTTAAGTTTCAATGGCCCAGGCCAACAAACTGGCCCCCAGCAGACAGAATCTTTAGCCCAATCGCCTCTCCAAAGCCTTGTGTGATTTGCCCCACCTATCTCCAACCTCATCTCCTGTTCTTCTGCCCTCTCTCCTTGTGCTGGAGCCTCCTGGATATCCTTCTCTTCCCCAAACATACCATGCTGTTTCCACATCAGGGCCTTTGCACCTGCTGTTCCCTCTGCCCAGAACACCGTTCCCCCAGATGGCTGCATGGCTAGCTTCCTCTCATCTTTAAGGCTTCTCCTGAAATACCGCCTCCTCTGAGACCTTGGCTGACCACCCCATTTAAAGAAGACTTCCCACCCATGAAGCTATTGATCTACCATGTTTTATTGTCTTTATAGCATGTGTCATTCTCGTAAGTTATTTATTAATTCACTTGATGGCTTACTTCCTCCCCTGGAATGCAAGCTCCACTGCTGCAGAAACTGTCTTTTCATCACTATTTCCCTGGGACTAGAACAGTTCCTGGCCCGGCACAGACACTCAGGAAATATCTGTTGACTGAATGACTGGAAAATTCCTTTGATCAGCCAGTGGTTGTTTTTATTTCTTCCATGGGGAATAAGAAAAGCACTGAAAAAAGGAATAATTCATAGAAAAATGAAAATCCTAAGCAATAGTGAGACATCCATTTGCATAATGACAAGCATCTGATTTTTAATATAATTCCACCTCCAAAGTGAAATGTTCGCTATTCAGATGCAGCCAGGCCCCATGAAAGGGCTCGGATACACAGGAGCGGTAGTTACAAGGGTGGGAGTCAAAATCCTCCAGCGGCTGCTTCCCCTCCATCGCAACAGTCTCAGCTGCTGCCGTCTAGAACTTGCCAGCTCTTCCCCACGCTGTCAGCTGTCTAATCCAACACCCGTTCCCAACTTCTTTCTTTCTCCCTTGCCTCCTCGCTCTAGAAGGGGTGGGAAAGCTAAATACCCCCTGCCCCGGACTCTCTTGCAGTCCTACTTCTGTCCCATGAGATGAAATAAAACAGTCTGGAGATGATCTGGGGTTCTCCGCTCCTGGCTTTGAAGATGGAGGAGGCCAATGAGAAGACATGTGGGGGGCCTCTAGGAGCTAAAAGCAGCCCTGGCAGACAGCCAGCAAGGCTACCTAAAAAAAAGAACAGTGGTGCCTGACCAGGCCCTATCCCTTTTTCCTGCTTAAATGTAACCTGGATGGCTGGAGTCACAGCAATCATTTTGTGACCATGAGGAGAAAGGGCAAGAGAATCACAGAGATTTTTGGTCCTTATGTCACTAAGCAGCTTTATCATTACCCATAAATAACCACCTCTAGAATTCTTGGTATATGAGAAAAATAAATCCTAACTAGGCCACAATGGTGGGGCTTCCTGGTGTTTGCAAGCAAAAACATTTCTTGATAATATGCTGACTGTATGGGTACAAGCAGCTTCATTTAAGTGAATGAAACTTTGTCTTTTGCCCAAAGCAATTGCATACCCATTGTCTAACCTCATCATGGCAACATCCCCTGAGAGTCTGCATGGGCAGACTTGAGGTCCCCTACATGTTAGGCAAAAAATCCGAGATTCAGAGAGGTTAAGGGACCTGCCCCAGCATCACACTGCTATGCAATGAAACTTGAAACTCAGAACTAAAACCTGGGCCAGGCACAGGCATTCATGCCTGTTATTCTGGCATTTTGGGAGGCCAAGGTGGGAGGATAACTTGAGTCCAGGAATTCAAGACCAGTCTGGACAATATAGTGAGACCCCATCTTTACAAAAAAATATATAAAAATTGGCTGGGCATGGTGGTGCACGCCTGTGGTCCCAGCTACCTATGAGGCTGAGGCAGAAGGATCACTTGAGCCCGAGAGGTGAAGGCTGCAGTGAGCTATATCATGCCACTGCACCCCAGCCTGCGTGACAGAGCAAGACTTCGTCTCAATACATACATAAATACTAAAACCTGGACTTCCAAATTTCCAGAGTCCAACTTATGGAGAGACAAGAACCCATAATATAAAACAAGGGGCAGCTCTAATAAACCTAAAAACAAAAACTTTCGTCGTAGACTTCTGCTTTAGGCTAAGAGAAAACTGTCATAACCCACTTAGAAACCCAGGACCCAAGTATTCCAGTCTGGAAGTAGTGTTGTGGTCAGTATAACACTGTCCATCAACTACAAGGGAACTCCAATAAAACTTACGGTCCTTATTTGCATTTCTTGAATGCCATAAAGGCAACACATGGTCCACAGAAATATTTCTTAAAATTCTCTTCCCCTTGCTGATCTATGTCCTTCACACTCCATACCTCCTCTCATTTCTCCAAACTCTCCCCAAACCTCTCCTCCCGGCCTCTTGTATCCTTCTTCCCGTTCCACTTGTCAATTTATTGTCACTCAGCTCCAAACCCACCCTTCTTTGCCATGTTTGGTGATCCTGGAGCTGGGCCCTGGAAACATTTCTCCTTTGCCAGCTGGTAGAATGTTCGGCTTTGTCCGTAGAGGGCATGGGTTACACTGTGCAGCTGTACGGCAGGAGAGCCCGTCCACTCTGGGTTCCTGTCCTCCTCTCCTACTGCAAGCAGCTCTTCTACCAGCAGCTCTCAGGTCAGCTTCAGTGACCCTCTCAGGCCACACTCTCCTCACTTGGTGGCCATTTCCACAGTAGCCTTGAGGGACCCTCAGCTACACTCTCCCCACACAGTGGCCACTTCTGCAGGAGGTCCAGCCATCCCCTCAGGCCATCCTCGCCCACCCAGCAAGCAGCTTCAACCAACCATCTTTGACTCTGCCCTTGAACCATGTTCTCCCCACCGGGTGGGCATTTCTTAGAGAACAGCTGTGGCCACTCACATGGTCTGGCAATGGCAGATGGTGTATATGGACCAGCTTCAGGCTTCGTCATCTGACAGTGTCCTCATCTAGCAAACTGCATGTTCTCATAGTAGCTACATTCTCTTCGGAGAGGACTGGTTCTTGGCCTCAGGGACTAGAATAGTTCCATATTCTTCACTCTCCATTTCCCTCAGTCTAGAGGGAGTAATAACCCTGTTTGTTTTTTTTTTTTTTTAGACAGTCTCACTCTGTTGCCCAGGCGGGAGTGCAGTGGTGTGATCTCAGCTCACCAAAACCTCCACCTCCCACGTTCAAGCGATTCTCCTGCCTCAACCTCCCTACTAGCTGGGACTACAGGCACACACCACCATGCCCGGCTAGTTTTTGTATTTTTAGTAGGGACAGGGTTTCACTATATTAGCCAGGCTGGTCTCAAACTCCTGACCTTGTGATCCACCTGCCTCAGCCTCCCAAAGTGCTGGGATTACAGTTGTGAGCCACCACTCCTGGCAACAGTAACATTTTTATACCTGATATTTCTAGACCCCTTAGAGTCCTCTTTGACCCCATTAGTAAGTTAAGCACGTCTTACTAGTTAATAATTTTTTGTTGTCGTGTGTGTGTGCATGTATGTGTGTGTGTCAGTCTCTCTTTGTCACACAGGCTGGAGTGTAATGGTGCAATCTCGGCTCATTGCAATCTCTGCCTCCTGGCTTCAAGAGATTCTCCTGCCTCAGCCTCCCCAGTAGCTAGGACTACAGATGGGTGCCACTAGCCCGGCTAATTTTTCTATTTTTAGTAGAGATGAGGTTTCACCATGCTGGCCAGGCGAGTCTCAAACTCCTGACCTCAGGTGATTCATCTGCCTCAGCCTCCCAAAGTGCTGGGATTACATGTGTGAGCTACCACGCCCAGCAATAATTCTATATATTGGACTTTCCCAGTTCAAATTACCGACGTCGAATCAGTCAGGGTCTCCTGATTGGACCCTGGCTGATACAGAACTAGTTAAGAAAGTGGTTCTAAATACATACAGATCTCCAGGAGTGGGATTTGGAGACTCGCCATGCCTTTGGAGTTGAGTGCCATGCTGGGATTTTGACCATGTGAAATGGGGCACCAGTGACCCACAGCAATGCAGTCCTATCACAGCGGATCAGTCACACCATCACCTGTGGTTGGTTCTGACAAAGTGCTGACTGAAGCACATGCCTTGGGAAGGCAGGTGGCTGAGGCACTTGACGTGATGCCCATGACGATGGCCTCAAGGGCTGTAGTGTGGGGACAGATGCTTCTGTGTGTACTGGAGCACCTACAGGAAAATAAAATGGAATCTCAGGTCCCTTAACTCATATCAAAGCACAGTCCTAGAGCCAAAAAGCTTCCATCATGCCCTCAATGAAAATTCTTATTTATTGTAGCTGGCTTATTTACATTAGCCAGGACAAATGCTATTGAAAATAAAAAACGCAGTTGAATCGTATGGGTTATAGAATTCCACCAGGTGGATTCACAGCCTCACCCCATTTCTCATGTGAAAGGTAGGACATTAAGGCCAGGCTCATGCCTGTAATCCCAGCACTTTGGGAGGCCGAGGCAGGTGGATCACCTGAGGTCAGGAGTTCGAGACCAGCCTGGCCAACATGGCGAAACCCCATCTCTACTAAAAATACAAAATTTAGCCAGGCGTGGTGGCAGGCACCTGTAATCCCAGCTACTTGGGAGGCTGAGGCAGGAGAATCACTTGAACCTGGGGGGCGGAGGTTGCAATGAGCTGAGATCACACCACTGCACTCCAGCCTGGGCCATAGAGCAAGACTCCATCTCAAAAAAAAAAAAGGTAGGACATTAAAAGGGATGCTGAAGCTTAGAATGGGGACATCTGGTGGGACTCAGATGAAACTGAGAATCTTGAACCCACAAGTCACTCTGAGCCTCTGTTGCCAAAGGAAGGAGCTTGCTCTGTTGTGTCTAAGGAGACTAGCTGTCCTTTTCTTGAAAACTGTATGACAATGTCACATGAGGAGATGCCCATTCTCCTTCAGACCCACCACAACTACTCCCTGTTGGCACCTGACTCGTACGTAGAATCTTAGATTTTTAGTACCCACTATGGCCTCAAATGAGATAGCTTTTACACCACGAGAACTGCAAGATTTTGCCAACATATATTGGCAGAGACCTAAGGAGTGTGTGAGGGTGTCAGACCAAGGCAGGCAGAAGAACAGGAGTAGACTGAACTCACTGACCAAGGTGCACTAAGATTTTGGATATCATATGTTAGTTTCCGTAGCTGGAGGTGGCTCTCAAAGCTTATTTGGTTGGTGGCTGGAACTAGGACTCCATGGTGGCCTAAGTTTAGTTAGCATAGATGCCAGAGCTACCCTGGCACGCTATGGCATGCAAAGGCTTAGGGAGATCGGAGTGTTGAAAGGATTTACCATGGCAACCTGCATACCCACCCACCAACTACATACCCCAGGAGACCCCAGAAAATGCTTTCTCTGTGAAAGAGCTGAGAAACACATTCATGGGGAAAACAGCTGCATCCTTAGAAGGTCTGTGGCTTTCTCCATTGTAGGCCAGGTATGATGGATCGGGGGTGTGACCACCACTGATATGAGCTTCCAAGAGCAGAAGCCAACAGGCAGTGCCCGACCTTCAGGCGCAATGCAAGCATACCCGCCATAAAGGACGGCACCACATGCCTGTCGTCAGCAAGCCCTGGCCTGTAGGAGGTTTGGCAGAGGCTAACTGTCCCAAGGTCCCTGGGACTGAAATAGAGGAGAAGCCCGCTCAAGTATTGCTTGGGGACTCATTTCACAACAAAGGGAGTGAAGCAATGGGTTCAGGCCCATAGAATTAACTTCAAGGAGAAGGAAAAGAATCAGAGGCACAGACGACAGGAGAGGCAAGAAACCAGCAGTCCCAGAGAAAGCAGCAAAGAGACAGCAGGTGCTGTTGGATGTCTAGTTCCCGGGAGGCTGAGCTGCGTGTCCTGCACTGGGGCCCCGTGTGAGACCCCAATATCCTCCTGAGGCTCTGTAGTATCGCGTGGGCTTTGTATTCTTTCCCCTGTCTAGCAGATAATAGATCTGTAATTATTGGCTCGGGGCAGGGATGTGACTTTCACAAATCAGATACAAAAGCCTTTAAGGTTTTTTGTTTGTTTTGTTTTTTGTTTTTTTTGAGATGGAGGCTTGCTCTGTTGCCTAGGCTGGAGTGCAGTGGCGCAATCTCAGCTCACTGCAACCTCTGCCTCCCTAGTTCAAGCGATTCTCCTGCCTCAGCCTCCTGACTAGCTGGGATTACAGGCATATACCACCACGCCCAGCTAATTTTTGTATTTTTACTACAGACAGGGTTTCACCATGTTGGCCAGGCTGGTCTCGAACTCCTGACCTCAAATGATCCACCCGCCTCGGCCTCCCAAAGTGCAGGGATTATAGGTGTGAGTCACCGCGCCCAGCTTCCTTTTGTTTTTCTTTGTCTTTCTTTTTTTTTTTTTTTTTTTTTTTGAGACAGAGTCTTGCTGTCTTGGCCAGGCTGGAGTGCAGTGGCATGATCTCGGCTCACTGCAACCTCCGCCTCCCGGGTTCACACCATTCTCCTGCCTCAGCCTCCCAAGTAGCTGGGACTATAGGCGCCCGCCACTACACCCGACTTTTTTAATATTTTTAGTAGAGACGGGGTTTCACTGTGTTAACCAGGATGGTCTCGATCTCCTAACCTGGTGATCTGCCCACCTTGGCCCCCAAAGTGCTGAGATTACAGGCATGAGCCACCATGTCCGGACTTCTTCCTTTTGTTTTTCAAAGACCCTAGCTCTTAAGTTCTGGAATCATAAAGTGAAATGTCCATGGGAATCAGGCTAAGTACCGTATGTGAGTGAAACAGGGCCGGTGTAGGGCAACAGGGAGTGGACTAGACTGCGGTAAACTGGAGAGTGAACGCTCTGCTTCAAGACGTTCCAATTTAATTTTTTAAAAACAACGCTAGGGAACAGGTATTGGACTCCAGATTGACTGGGATTTTTTGAAATCACAGAGGAATCAGGGCTCAAAACAGAAATAAATCTGAGTGGTAGAAAAAGGAATGGGAATGGCTGTGGTAGACACCTGTCTTGTGTGTACCCCTCCGTACATTTGGAGAATCCCCCACTGTCTGAGTCTTCACGAGAAACGGCAGCTGCCTCGCACAATAAACGCCAAATAATTTTAAAATAATAATGGTAGGCCGGGCACGGTGGTTCACCCCTGTAATCCCAGCACTTTGAGAGGCCAAGGCGGTGGATCACAAGGTCAAGAGATCGAGACCATCCTGGCCAACGTGGTGAAATCCTGTCTCTACGAAAAATACAAAAATTAGCTGGGCGTGGTGGCGTGCTTATAGTCTCAGCTATTCCAGAGGCTGAGGCAGGAGAATCGCTTGAACCCAGGAGGCAGAGGTGTCAGTGAGCCAAAATCGTGCCACTGCACTCCAGCCTGGCGACAGAAAGAGACTCCATCTCAAAATAATAATAATAATAATGGTAATAGCTAAAACTTAAAATGCTTACTCAGTCACCTCTTCTACATGCTTCACATATATTCTGTTATTTAGTTCACGCAGCCCCCTCCCCCACAGAGGCGGGCATGACTACACTAGCCCCATTTTGTAGATGAGCAAGCTGAGGCATGCATGGCGTCCAAGCTCACACAGACATGTGGCAGAGCCTGGATTCAAATCCAGTCTGGCTCCAGCATCCACGCACTTAATGCCTTGCCACCCTTCCAATGAGGGTATTAGCTTGTGACAGAGCTCGGCCAACTAGACTTGGAATTTGGAGCAACTGATCTGAAGAAGCAGAGACAGGGAGAAGCTAATCCAGTGGCAGCAACAATGTCGAATATCCAGGGACAGCAGGGCGGCGGTGACGATCGGCTCTGATGTTCTCTGACTCTGTCGCCCATTGCCCGGCAGCAGTGGTAGCGATGGCCTCATCAGGCAAATTCCATGGCATGCTTCCCTTTGTCTGCACGTCCTCTTTGGAGTCTATTTTTGCAGTTTCTCAACAACTCTGTGAGCTCTCCAGGTGTTGTTTCAATAAATTCCTTTTCCACTTGAGTCAGCTGGAGTCCACCTTTGTTGCTCACACCCAGGTATCCCAACTGATGGGCCCCGTTTGATGCACACCTGTGTCTGTGATCCCAGCTCTGTGGCTGCAGCACTTACAATAAGCTCTCTTGTGACTCAAGCTTCTGTGGGAGGGATTCTGGCCTTTGCAGCTCTCCAGCCCTGTATTCAAATAACCCTGACTTTCCAGACTCTGAAGCCACACCAGGAGGGGAGCGAGGCTGCAGGGCTACCAGCTCCAGTACAATCACATCTGTTCAGGTGACAGTGGCCAGGACTGCTGCAGATAGTGCCATTATGGCCAGGTATTGAGCTGACCCAGATGAGGGTTTTTTTTTTTTTATCACATTTCATCATTATTAAGAATTAGCTCTGTGTCATTAGCACACCAAGCTATCAACTCAAATCCGTTCTACCATCTGGAAGAGGCTCACACGAACAGCATGGAGCCCAGATGGATGCTGTTAGGAGAGCTGTGAGCAGAGATCAGCAGAGAGGGAGGGAGGGAGAGACAGAGAAAGACAGAGCAGACACAGAGAGAAATAGAGACAGACAGAAGTAGAGAGACAGAGAGAGAGAAATAGAGAAACAGGGAAAGAAAGGGAGAGACATAGAAAGAGGGGAAGGGAGAAAAAGATAGATAGTGAGAAATAGAGACAGCGATAGAAAAACAGAGAGAGACTTACAGAAAAGGGAAATCAAAAAGGAGAGAGAGATACACAGAGAGAGACAGAGAAGAGTGAGAAAGAGAAACATAGAGACGGGGAGAAGGGGAGAGAGAGACAAAAAGACAAAGAAAGAGATGGAGAGTGAGCAAGAGAGTTGTAAGGAGAGAAACTGAGAAACAGGGACTGTAAGAGAGACAGACAATGTCGAGGAGACCCCGTGACAAGGAGAGATGGGATGTGTCAGGGCACCCTGGGACAAAGTTCCTGGGACAGATAAAGCCACAGCTGTGCTTCCCTCTCTCCCAGGCACCACGCCCAACCTTGCAAAGGAAGGTGGGGCCCTCCTATTAAGGGGTCAAAGGTGAACAAGAATGAGGAACAACCCAAACGTCCATTAATAAGGGAGGGGCATAAATTACACAAGATTCATACAATGGAATACTATAGAGAAACTGAATTTTAAAATATTGTTTTTAAAAACACAAAAAAAACACAAGTTTCAAGGAAGAACTCTCCTTAGGAGATATGTTAGTCTATTCAGGATGCCACAACAAAATGCCTTAGTGGGTTGTTTATAAGCAACAGAAATGTATTGCTCATAGTTCTGGAGGCTGGACAGTCCAAGGTCAACGTGCCAGCAGATTCCATGAGGGCCCACCCTCTGCATCACAGGTGGCCCCTTCTTGCAGCATCTTCGCTTGGTGGAAGGGGTGAACAAGCTCCCTTGGGCCTCCTTTAAGAGGGCACTAATCCCAATCATGACAGTAGGGCCCTCATGACCTCTCACCTCCCAAAGGCCCCACCTCTTACTACCCCCAAGGTAGGGATTAGGTTTCCACATAAGAATCTTCAGACCATAGCAGGAGACAATAGTCCTAATTATGCACATTTGTTTCAACAGCTTCCCCAGCTCCGTCCTCAGCTTGGCACTGCTGGCAGGTGACCTAAGACAACAGAGGAGTGTCACTAAATCACATTTGGGGCTGTCACCATGGTTTCCAGAAGAACATTTGTGAAGCACACCCTTCCATCTCCCTCAGTTGAAGCTGGCCTTGAATCAGGGGCCTTTGGAGGAAGGCAAAAGGTTCTAATGTAAGGAGGTGAACCCCTTTCCCTCTCACCTGCCCCTATCCTCATCTCTACCCACCCCCCAACACACACACACATACACATAGCCATGGCTGGGACAGTTAGCAAGTCCTTCTCCCAGCCTGGTCAGACCCAGAGCAGGAAGAGCACTGTGACAGAGTCCCCTCCCAGAGCCATGCCTCAGCAGGCTGTTCCCAGGCTGCTCACAAAGGCCCCATGAAGAACCCGGGCAAGAATCCATTTGCCATGTGCCCCATTTTCTAGACGTGGACACTGAGTCCCAAAACAGGTGATGTGATAAGCTGGCCAAGGGCCAGGACTTCCGCACTCACAGTCTGCCAAGGGGGCCAAGGGGGAGCCACGGTGTCTGCCTGCACAGCAGCCGTTCCCTTCCCTGCTGAGAGGAGGAGGCAGCTCTCCTTTGGTGAACTACAAAGGGATGTTGTTGACAAGGGATGCTCCCTACCATGAGTGGTCACATGACCCAAGCCTAGCCAATCAGATTCACAGGGAGGGTTTGGGACAAGCCGGGTACCCTAACTTCCACTGATGAGAGTCAGGCCTGAGAGTTTTGCTGGAATCCCTGGTTCCGAGAAGTCCAGCTTCTTGGAAAATGCCCCTGGAGTGTTCTTGGGTTGCTGAGAAGCAGGCCCTGGGAGGCCAGGAGGACAAGGGATATTGGGGGTGATTCCTATGAAAGATAAAAGGTGGAGGAAGCAGAACTGGGAAGAAAAGCCTTCAGCCCCTGACAGGAATCTCACGGCAGCCATCACAGCAAGGTCCAGTAAATTTATATTTATATGTATATTATTATTAGATATAATACTCATCGTCTAAAATATTTTGAGTACCACACTTAAACGTTTTTGTTTTTCCAAACTTGACCTTTATACATCAAAGGAGGCTTCTTTCCACCCTGCACAGCTTGGATGGAGCCAGTGAGCAGAACTAGGCCCAGCCACTGCCTTTGGTTTGTCTTCCTCTGAAGGAAAAATACACCAGCAAAGACAACGATCTATCACCCAATTTGAGTGTCTCATTACAATTACATAATGCTAATTGCCAGCTTTGTGTTCCATTTGGCAACTTGTTAAAGTAATTGAACAAAATATAACTAATGAACAATTATAATGAAGTTCATAATTAGGTCCTTGAAACACTTGATACAAAAAATATTTCAGATTCTTTTTCAAAAAAACTGTACTCAAGTGAGGTGAGGTGAGGCCGACCCAGGAACTGAAGAAAGTTATGAATGGCTCCTCTGGTTTGAAAGGAATAAAATCCCCCAAATCATTACCCAGGTAACAGCATGGGCCTCCCAGAACTGATACACTAATTTGAAGGAGATGGTGGATGTGAGTGGCTAACTCGAGGCTTTGGCAGGTAGTAGGTGAACAAGAAATACTTGTTCCTTCCCTCCTGTTGGGCAGGAAGTTCACTGAGGGGAGACAATGCTATCCATTACTGTCTATATTCTGTGGGGCCTTGTCTGGGAGCCTGACACCCAGAGGTTCTTCGAAAGTGGAGCTAAAAAGAGAATATTGAATCTGCTGCTTCCTGAAGACGTCCTTCCCCGCCACTCAAGATGAACAATAACAGAGGAACCACAGGTCACACACTCAGATCAGCAACAGTATAGTGGACTCTGTAGTTGGCAACCCAACAGCCATTACCACAATTGAGGTGAAAAATTCAATATCTAAATAGTAACTTCACAGTGGAGGAGACTGGAAGCCCCACCTTACCCAAGCAGCCAAAGTTAACATCCCCAATAATGGGACTAATGAGCATTAGTCCCGTTATTAGTAATGAGCATTAGTCCCATTATTAATAATGAGCATTAGTCCCCTTATTAGTAATGAGCATTAGTCCCATTAATAATGAGCATTAGTCCCATTACTAGGGCTCTGATGTGTGGCCTCTGATATGACCTACCTCAAGAAGGCCTCAGCACCACCTCCACACAGTCCTGCCAAAAGTTCCTAACTGAATCCAAACATCAGGAGCCATCAGACAACCCAATGTGAAGAGCATGCTGCAAAGTCACTGGCCTGTCCTCTCGAAAACATCAAAGCCATGGAAGGCAAAGAAAGTCCCAGGAAGTTCTTCTGATTCACGGAGAATAAGGAGAAGTTTCAATAGAGTGCATTGTGTGATCTGGGCCTTTATTCTGCTATAAAGAACTTTT
The DNA here is from genome assembly GCF_003255815.1 of Theropithecus gelada. Taxonomy (NCBI): domain Eukaryota; kingdom Metazoa; phylum Chordata; class Mammalia; order Primates; family Cercopithecidae; genus Theropithecus; species Theropithecus gelada. The sequence goes on along the minus strand of NC_037679.1, from coordinate 84,396,159 downwards.
TTTTTTTTTTTTTTGAGACGGAGTCATCTGGGCTCGCTGCAAGCTCCGCCTCCCGGGTTCACACCATTCTCTTGTCTCAGCCTCCCGAGTAGCTGGGACTACAGGTGCCTGCCACCATGCCCGGCTAATTTTTTGTATTTTTAGTAGAGATGGGGTTTCACTGTGTTAGCCAGGATGGTCTCAATCTCCTGACCTCGTGATCCGCCCGCCTCGGCCTCCCAAAGTGCTGGGATTACAGGCGTGAGTCACCGTGCCCAGCCAAAGGACATTATTAAGACAAAGGCAGGATCTGAAAAAGGTTAGTAGATTAGATAATAGTAGTTTCCATGTTAATTTCCTGATGATTGTGCTATGGCTATGTAAGAGAATATCCTCGTTTTTAGGAATTCACAATGGAGTATTTAGGGACAAAGGGACATTGTGCCTGCAGTTGACTCAAACCATTCAGAAAAAAAAAAAAACCACATAAGTGTGTATGTATGCATGTGTGTGTATGTAGGGAGAGGGAAAAAGATTAAACAAATGTCACATGATGCCAACATTTGGGCAGTTTGAGTGAAGAATATCTAGAACTGTTTATGTTATTCTTGAAACTTTAATTTGAAATTATGTCAAAACACAAAAAGGAAAGGAATACTGCTTCCCAGTTTCCTCTAGAGCTAGGGGTGGCCAAGAGACACAGTTCTAGCCAATGAATTGGGGGAGAAGGCTGCTGAGGATCTTTCTGGGGATAAATTTTCCTCTGGTAAAATAAGAATGGGCTTCAAAGAGACTTCTCACCGCACTGGCTGGCTCACTGCTTTAAGAATGTGAGGATATGGTGCCAGAGCTGCAGCAGCCATCTTGTGACCATGAGGAAAAGGCCAAGAAACTCACAAAGCTTTCCCCATGTATGAGTTTCCCTGATACTGTTGCCCCACTTATTAGGTTACATAAGATCATTCAATTCCTGTACTCCTTCAATCCCATTCATCATTCCAGGCCCAATGTCAGAACCTGTATCACTCAGGACCAGGCGGACAGGGCAGCCCCCATGTCAAATATTACCAAAGGGGAAAGAGAGCTCCGGAGACCTTACATCGGCAATGAAGTGCTGTGGCCTAGAAACGACACATCCTTTCCAATCACAACTCACTGGCCTTCATAGAACACAGGGCCTGGCACTGATTCCACAATTCTTATTCTTGAGGGGTTTGCATGCCAAAGTTTTGCCCCTTTTCCTCAACTATAAATTCCTCATCGTAAGTTTTTAAAGATAATGATGCCCAGACTTTTCCCCCAAACTATTCAAATCATCACCTGAGGTCAGGAGTCCGAGACAAGCCTGGGCAACATGGTGAAACCCCGTCTCTACTAAAAACACAAAAATTAGCCAGGCGTGGTGGTGCGTGCCTGTAATCCCAGCTACTCGGGAGACTTAGGCACGAGAATCACTTGAACCTGAGAGGCAGAGGGTTGCAGTGAGCCGATATCGTGGCACTGCACTCCAGCCTGAGTGACAAAATGAGGCTCCGTCTAAAAAATTTTTTAAAAATCAGAATCCCTGTGAGTAGGGCCTGGAAATCAGTATTTTACAATTCAGGTATAACATACATTTATAGTCCATAGCAAAAATTTTAACTGTACATCTCAAATATTTTTATTATGGTAAAATATACATAACATAAAACTTGCCACTTTACCCATTTTTAAGTGTACAGTTCAGTGGCATCAAGTACATTCACGGTGTGATGCAAAAGTCACCACCATCCATTTATAGAACCTTTTTATCATCCCAAACAAAAACTATGTACCCATCAAACATGCTCTCCCCATTCCTTCTCTCTCCCCATCCCTGAATAATCTCTGGTCTACTTTCTGTCTCTATGAATTTGACCATTCTAGGTATTTCATGTAAGTGGAATCATACAGTATTCTTCATTTTGTGACCAGAGTCTGTCACTTATGATAATGTGTTCAAGGTTCATGCACATTGCAGTGTATGCCTGCGTGTGTGTGTGCACATGTATGCATGTGTTCATTCCTTTTCATGTAATATCATGAAATAAAATGTGTTCTGGCCGGGCGCGGTGGCTCTAGCCTGTAATCCCAGCACTTTGGGAGACCGAGACGGGCAGATCACGAGGTCAGGAGATCGAGACCATCCTGGCTAACAAGGTGAAACCCTGTCTCTACTAAAAATTACAAAAAACTAGCCGGGCGAGGTGGCGGGCGCCTGTAGTCCCAGCTACTCGGGAGGCTGAGGCAGGAGAATGGCATAAACCCAGGAGGCAGAGCTTGCAGTGAGCTGAGATCTGGCCACTGCACTCCAGCCTGGGCGACAGAGCGAGACTCCGTTTAAAAAAAAAAAAAAAAAATGTGTTCTATCCCTACAATAGAATATTATTCAGCCATAAAAAGAAATGAAGTTCCTCTATGTTCTACAGTATTCTATTGCAGGGATCGAACACATTTTGTTTATCATTCATCAGTGACAAACTCTTGGGTTGCCTCTGCCTTTTGGTGATTGTGAATAACGCTGCTACAAACATTAGCATACAAGCATCTGTTTGTGTCCTGGCTTTCAGTTCTTTTAGGTATATACCTAGTAGTGCAACTCCTGGCTCACAGGGTAATTATAAGTTTAACTTCCTGAGGAACCACCAGCATGTTTCCACAACAGATGCACAATTTACATTCCCACCAGCAAGGTACCAGGGTTCCAGTTTTTCCACATCCTCATCAAAGCCCAGTGGTTTGGTACACATACATGAACTCAAGTAACCACCATGTAGATAAAGACATCTAACATTTCCTGCACCCCAGAAGGTACCCTCATGAGAATCGGTATTGTTGCAAGCTCCCCGGCAGCCAGGGTCAGGAACCATGCCCTAAACTTTTAGTGGTTCTATCTCTGGCAAGGCTGGCTAACACTCAACCTAAAAATAAACCTCGAGTCTGAAAATGGAACATTAAAAATGACATTGTCACCTTGACAGAGTGGCTAATAATGCTCCAGCGGGCAGGAGTCCATCAATCATGGGCCTCTGCCTTCTGTTTGGAGAGCTGAGGAAGATGCCAAGATGGAAAAGAGGGATGCAGCACAGGACAAGCCAGGGTGGGTGCCTGGGCACGGAAATCCCAGCCCATACCTCCCCAGGCCTCTCCCCAAACTGGGAACAAGAAATCTAGCAGCCAGACAGAAGCACTGCCTTCCCTGAATTCAATTTGCAAGGTCAATCATGTAAGAACCCAGGCCTAATAGAATTGTCACATCTGTGTCACGGTCATTTACAACGCACTCTTGCCGCGTCTGAACATGAAAGCAATTATGTGATACATACTTTGGCAAGAACCTGAGGTTCCCATCAAGAGGGAGAGAAACACTGTCAAGTCAGGTTATTTAAAGAAAGAAAGAACGAAAAGAAGGAAAGCTACAAAGACACATTCATTATGAAAATTTGAAAATTTCCACTTCCCTAGAAATCACATAAGAAGACTTAAGAGTCGGAATCCTTTTGAAAGCTCCATTGTCTTAAGAGTATAAATAGCATCTTTTTAGAAACACACAATTTCAATCAAGCTGGAATAATGGGAAGTACCATTCATGGAACGTTGTCTTTCAAAATTTCATGACACATGAAATGATTCTCACTCCAAATCTAATTAGAGGCTCAGGCATATGAGAGCTTGTGACAACGTCAAAGCGCTCGGAAAACGTACATGTAATTGATCTTCTTCACTGGGGTATGATTTCTTTTAATCAATCTAGAGATTCAGGAAGTACCCAAAGAAAGGACCACGAGAAACAGGGTTATCAAAAGAGGGAGTCTCTCTATCCTTCTTGGGAGCTCTTTCCAAAAGGGCTGGCCCTAGCCCATGGGACCTTGGGCAAGTTCCTTGAACCTGAGCCTTATTCCCCATCTTCAAAATAGGGATAATGATGACACCTACCTCCTAGGGTTATAGTCAGGATCGTGGCCCTGGAACAGCGCCCAGCATACAGTATGTACTAGAGCAATGTTAGCTATTATTGGCACCAAGTGGCTAAGCCCTAACGGCTCAACAGAACCCAGCCCAAAGCCCACACAACTGTGACTCCAGCCCCTGAAGCCAGTGGTCTCAGGCCCTGTTGCAAAAGGACAGCTCAGCAGACCACACAATAGGAGCCATATCCTTTAGCCACCAGACAGCCCAGGCTGACAAAAATCTTTAGTAACAGGCACAGAGGGGACCCGGTAGTCATTACCAAAACTGCAGTTCCCTCTGCCCCAGCCTGGGTGAGACATGAGCACCCACCACCTCCCTCTTCAAATGCCTTCTTTCAAGTGCCAGTTCCCACCAGCAGTCCTTCAGCCCTGCTTGCCTGCAGGCCAGGGACTCCTGCCCCAGGCCACTCAAGGTTTCCATCCTACCTGGGGCCTCTGATGGACCATAGACGGGCACCGTCTCTGCTCTCCCAGGATATTTTTCGGGGAAATGGGCCATTGACGAAGACAGGTGGCACAGCACACTGCTCACAGAGTCGGCAGCCAGGATTCCCGGGCTCCAGTTCCCAGTCCGCTACTGTTGGCTGGGTGGGCCAAACTCTCTGCACCTCAGTTGTCATCCTGTAAAAACAGAGATCATAAAAGCATCTTCTTTGTGGGATACTTGTGAGGGTTAAACGAGTTGATGCTTTACGTGCTCAGGACAGCCTAAGAGCTCACTGAGGGTTTGCTCAAGGAGTGGTTTCCACTCTGCTCGGCCCACACTGTAGACTTTGCAGAAACATGACTATTTTTCAGTAACCAAAGTTAATTTTTTATGAACTCCCACTCTTGTAGGGATGCTGAATCCGCCATAGGTGAGACTTCCCTTCTTTCCCCAGCGTTGTACCTATATTTGGGCAGGAGTGTGTCTCGCCATAGCAGGAGATGGAGGGGACATGTTCTCACTATCGCCTCCCCACCGCAGTGCCCACTGAGGTGGCCTTATTGCTCTCTGGATCTAATCACTGACCCAGGGAGGCCCTTCTGGCAGAGCCTGGGGATGACGATGATGCAGACCCCGCAGGGCTGTCTGAGGACTAATGAATCAATGCACATGTAGCCCTTAGAACAGGGCCCAGCCCATGCTGGTGGTCATTCCACGTTAGCCACTTTGACCTGGCCATCAGGGACCCAAGGAATGTGGGCCCAGCCTTGCCTCATCTTCCCTTTTATTCCAAGAGAAGCTGAGAAATCTCCCAATTTCTAAATTGGCATTGGATCCAAATAAACAGTGATTGTGAGAAGCAAGCAAGATACAGCTGAGGGCTAGATTTGAACCCTTGGCCATTAGTTTGAGATGTCTGTCCCTTGTGGCTAAGTTGGCCATTCATGGCTAGTCCCATTTTACAGATGGAAGAGGTAAGGCCCTGAGTGGTCGAAAAACTTGCAGTATGACGCAGTTGGCTGAGCCAGGACTTTAACCCAGACTGTTGGATCCAGGGTCAGTCCTCTCACACTTGTGCCTTCCATTAACATCCATGGCCTTTAGACAGAGCAGGCTCCTGTTGTCCTCAGCTTCCCTGTGGCTGTACCCGACCTTCTACTTGTATTTACATCACCAAATCCCTGTTCCAATTACGACTGCTGTATAAATATACCGAAATTTAGTAGCATACAACAAAAGTGATCTTATTATATTTCACAGATTCCATGGGTCAGGAATCCAGTCAAGGCTTGACTGGGTGATTCTTCTGTTCCACGTGGTGTCAACTGAGGTTACTCAATGATATGCAGCTGGCAGGTGGCCGATCCAGAGGCTGAAAGATGGCTCCATTCATATGCCTGGTGCCTTGGTGGGGATGGCTGGAAGATGGGGCTCTGCTGGGACTTCTGACCACAGCGCCTCCACGTGGCTCTTCCAGCATGGTACCTCAGGGTATGAGACCTCTTAAATGGTAGCAGGCTCCTGCCAATAAGCATCCCCAAAAGAACCAGGCAGAGCTACCTGGTTTTCCTGGTCCAGGCTATAAGTCACTGAGCGTCACCTCTGCTATACTTTATAGAACAAACCAGTCACCAGCCCACCTAGATTGGTGGGGAGGGGATATAGACATGCCCCTCACCAAAAGAAGTGTCAAAAATTGTGTGGCCGTTTTTCTTTAACTGCCACAACCCCTGAGGTAACTGTAAACTTCAAGAGCACAACAATTTTATAAGATGGATTTATCCCGGAAGGGGCTGCTTCTTCTCAAAAGGTGGCCTCCCACTTAAATCCCACGGATCCTCAAAACCCAATTCTTTCATCTGCATTCTGTGCAAATAAGCCTCATTTGTCTTCATGACCCGTCAGCATGTAGACCTAGAAAAACCTTTTTTTTTTTTTTGGAATTCTGATTGGGAATTCTTCCAGGCCAGACCCAGGCAGTTCTTTAAAACAAGGCCTGGCTTACCGATTTGCATGCATCCACCATCACTGGGGACCTCATTGCCTGAGGCAAAGGTCCCCAACCTTTTTGACACCAGGGAACTGTTTCGTGGAAGACAGTTTTTCCATGGGGAGAATTGATTGTTGCAGGATGAAACAGTTCCACTCATCAGGCATTAGCTTCTCCTAAGGAGCGCACAACCTAGATCCCTGACATGACTGAAGTTCACAACAGAGTTTGAGCTCCTGAGAGACTCGAATGCCACGGCTGATCTGACAGGAGGCAGAGGTCAGGCGGTAACGCTCTCTCGCCTGCTGCTCACCTCCCACTGTGCGGCGCAGTTCCCAGCAGGCCACGGGCTGGTACTGGTCCACGGCCCGGGGCTTGGGGAACCCTGGTAAGCCATCTAGAGTCAGGCAGAGAATCAAGCAGTGACCTAAGCTCACAACTCAGCCGCGGCACTTCTTCCTCACCTGGAATTCTGCCTCTTCACAAAAGCCCCATGACTGCTATTAGGTGGAGGTGCTTGTCACGCCTGAGATCCATCCTCTCCCGGTTCAGCCTCCAAGCCCTGATCTTTCCCTGAGGCGCCTCCATGCCCCAAGCTCAGGTCACGTGTTTCCAGTTGAACTGGCCCCGCCTCCTGCTGCAGGGCAGTCACATGATCCAGGTGCCACCAATCAGAACCTCCCATTCCCCTGGTCTCCATGATTGGTTCAGAGATGGGCACATGACCTGGGCCAAGCCAATGGGACTCCTCTTCAGGCCTTTTGTTGGAACTTCGGCAAAAAGTCAGACTGAAGCCTACGCAGGAGAAAGAAGGAAGGTGAGATTGTAAAAGAATAGGAGCTAGCATTTATTGAGCACCTGCTATGTGCCCAGCACTATTTTATTGGCAACATGGTTATTTCACTACCATCACAGCCCCATGAAATACATAGTATTCTCTTTTTTCTCTTTTCTTTTTTTCTTTTTTTTTTGGAAACGGAGTCTCACTGTGTCACCCAGGCTGGAGTGCAATGGCACAATCTTGGCTCACTGCAACCTCTGCCTCCTGAGTTCAAGCAATTCTCCTGCCCCAGCCTCCGAGTAGTTGGGATTACAGGTGCCCACCACCACGCCCAGCTAATGTTTGTATTTTTAGTAGAGATGGGGTTTCAGCATGTTGGCCAGGCTGGTCTCGCACTCCTGACCTCAGGTGATCCACCCGCCTCGGCCTCCCAAAGTGCTGGGATTACAGGCATGAACCACCACGCCCAGCTGAGATGCATAGTATTATTAATCCCCACATTTCTAAATGGGAGAAAGGAGGTTCAAAGAGGTTAAGTGAGGTGTGTGGTCACACAGGAAGAGGCAGAGCCATCACTCACATCCAGGCACTTGGTTCCAGAATAGTGTTCCAGATTTAAGAAACCTTCAGGATACCTGGTTACGTTTTAGTTTCTGATTAGCAATAAATACTTTTTGGTATAAACGCATCCTATGCAATATTTGGGACGTTCTTACACTGAAAAACTAGCTATTCATTGTTTTTCTGAAACTTACATTTAACTGGGTGTCCTGTATTTTATCCAGCAACCCAATTCCAGAGCCCATGGTCTTAACCACTATGCCCTACTGCCCATACAGATGTCATGAGAGATGTTGAATCCTGATTACATTGACCCAGCCCTGGATCCTGCTGTGCCTGAAGCCAGTGATGAGAGATGGCTTTCTGTCACTTGCATCTGAAGAGTTCTGACTGACATAGTGCTGTGCCGAAGTCAAATGAGCACTTTATTGAGCCCTACTCTGTAATTAGGACCAAGGGGTGGGAGATACAGAGGAGGTGAAGGAGGAAGATTGCCATCCTCAAGGACCGGAGTGGGGCTGAGAAGACAGAACTCACATGTCTGGAGGTGCTAAGTAGAGTGTGCCGCACACGGAGGCCTGGGCCACTGGCCGAGTGTGTTAGTGCTCTAGTGCTGCATGGTAAATTATCACACACTTAGCAGTGGAAAACAGACCGAGACTCTGTTGTGCTGGGGTGGGAGCAGGAGACAGGCACAGGGAGGCTGCAGAGAGAAAGAAGGGGCAAGGGAGGAAAGGAGAGAGGGAGCCAGCCCCTGTGAAAAGAGGAAACTAAACAGGGCTGGTTGCTGCCTCCTGCTTCTTAAAGGAAACCACCTGCCCATCCAGGGCCCACCTCCCCAGCCCTCAGTCTTGTTACTGTGTGCAGCGGGTTCCACACCTGAAGGGGCTATGTGACCCAGGCCTAATCAATCAGCATATTCCCTCCTCCTGGCCAGTGATTGGCTCAGGTTTGGTCATATGATCCAAATAGCCAATAAGCTTCAAGATGGGGACTCAAGTTGAAACTACTTGGGGGAAATCTTTCTTCCCGTCTTAACACTGTGAGGACATAAGCCTGGAGCTGAAAGAATTCGTCTTGCCATCATTAGAGGAGAGTCCATCTGAGAATGTCAACACAGAGGAAGGCAGAGATGAGATGGAGAGAGAGAACACTGATAATGTCATCAGAGCGTCTGGATCCAGCCACACCTGAAGCTAATCCTAGCATTGGAGTTTTCAAAATGGTGAGCCAATTACCCCTTTTCTGCTTGAGCCAGTTGGTGTTGGGGTTTCTGTTACTAGTAGCCAGCAAAATATTTAGTCATGATTGAAAAAAAAAAAAGTGGATGCCAAAAACAAGGGGACCAGGCCCCGCAGGTAAATAGTGAGCAGGGTTGGTGAGACTGATAAGCACAGAGCCTACAAAATGGAAACTGGGTCCAAGCCTCGTGGTGCCACTTGACAACCACTCCCTTTTACTCTCCCAAAAACCCAACATGACTTGTGATCTCAGTGTTTGAGCCAGGGAAAGAAAGAAAGAAGTAGGAGGGAGTCCCAAGATGAAATCGTTTGGAAATAGTCCCAGAGCATAATGAATTGACTAACACCTGTTTCTCCCCTGGAAGTCATCTAATGAAATTATTAGACCATCAATTTACCACCGTGATGGCCAAGAGTGCTCTTTAACGGGATAAACCGTGACAACAAAGCCAGAATTCCACTTGTAATATGCCTTACACACCTTTATTTTTTGGTTTTTTTGTTTTTTCTTCACTGCAACCTCCGCCTCCCGGGTTCAAGCGATTCTCCTGCCTCAGACTCCTGAGTAGCTGGGATTACAGGTGTGCACCACCATGCCCGACTAATTTTTGTGGGTTTTTTTGTTTTTTGTTTTTTTGGTATTTTTAGTAGAGATGGGGTTTTGCCATGTTAACCAGGCTGGTCTCAACCTCCTGACCTCAGGTGATTTGCCTGCCTCAGCCTCCCAAAGTGCTGGGATTACAGGTGTGAGCCGCCATGCCTGGCCATTAAACACCTTCTTTAACAGGCCTTTACTTATGATTCTCTTTAAAGTTTGGACACACATTGGCAGGAAGCTTTTAGAAATCATTTGCACTAATCTAAAATGCAGTCATGGCTCAGAGTAAAAGAATCTCAGCTCCTCAAAGCCAGCTGAAGCTTCTGAGGCCTAATCAGACAGGCTCCTGATCATCTTTGCTGTGTGTTCACTGCCTGTCTGCTGGATGGTCAGAACCCTTCTCATGTTTTGCGCACACATGGTGCTCAGGCACAGTGAGAGGAGAAGAGCAAGAAGGGAAGGAGGAAGCTGGTGAGCCAACGTCCTGTAGTCATTGGGCTTTCACCAGCCAGCGCCCAATGCAGACCCACCTGCCGCCCCTACTGAGCCCAGCAAAAGGAGCTGCCCTCTGCACGATCTTCCAAATGCTCATCCAATGATGTCACTGCTCTGGGCACCCTTAGAATGTGGTCCATGCCCAGCACTGCGATCCCACCTGCTCTCCCACTCTCTTGCCACCTGTATTAGTCAGGGTTCCCTAGAGGGACAGAACTAAGAGGATAGGTAGATATAAGGGGAGTTCATCTTAAAGTATTAACTTACACAATCACAAGGTCCTACAATAGGCTGTCTGCAAGCTTAAGGAGCAAGGAAGCCAGTCTGAGTCTCAAAACTGAAGAACTTGGAGCGTGATGTTCGAGGGCAGGAAGCATCCAGCACGGGAGAAAGATGTAGGCTGGGAGGCTAGGCCGATCTCACCTTTTCACGTTTTTCTGCCTGGCAGCTGATTAGATGGTGCCCACCAGAATAAGGGTGGGTCTGCCTTCCCCAGCCCACTGACTCAAATGTTCCTCTCCTTTGGCGACACCCTCACAAACACACCCAGGATCAATACTTTGCCTCCTTCAATCCAATCAAGTTGACACTCAGTAGTAACCATCACACCCCCATATTCTCCAAATAGCCTTTCTTGTTCCTGTAGTTCAGTTCATTCCCGTCTCAGGACCTCTGGCTGGCTGGTCATCCGACGATCTTCACATGGCAGTGTCAGGCCTCCCAGGCTACGACTTCAGTGTCACCTAAAGGAGGCCCCCGACCACTGTGGCTAAAGAGCATCCTGTCCCATCAGACCTCCTCTTGTTTCCTGTTGGCCATCTGTCTGCCTCCACGAGGCATACCCTCTGTGGTGCAAAGAGCTCAACTACCCTGGTGATCACTGGGTCCAAGGGTAAGCACAGATATATCCGTTGGACACCTGAGTTAGTACCTGGTCCCTGGGCTCTGCAGAACACTGAAGAAAAGCCACTTGATTGGGACACGGAGCTGTCACTGAACTGAAAACCACTGAGGGCACAGGCTGAGGTCCGGTGGCCATGAGCAGCTGCACTTGGTCAGTGTTCTGTGAGAACAGGGAAATCGCCCTGCTTGCCTGCCTGTCTGAATGGGCATTGGGCTTTCGGGATTCAACTTGGACTAGAATAGAAACTACATTCTGACATCCTCACAGCTCTGTTCTTTGGGGTTTGGGGATTTGGGGTTTGTTTTTTGAGACAGAGTCTTGCTCTGTCACCCAGGCTGGAGTGCAGTGGTGCAATTGCAGCTCGCTGTGGCCTCAACCTCCCAGGCTCAAGGGATCCTCCTGTCTTAGCCTCCTGAGTAGCTAGAACCACAGGTGCACGCCACCACACCCAGCTAATTTTTTAAAAACTGTTTGTAGTCAGGATCTCACCGTGTTGCCCAAGCTGGTCTCAAACTCCTGGACTCAAGCAACCCTCCTGCCTTGGCGTCCTCCCAAAGGGCTAGGATTACAGGCGTGAGCCACCATGCCTGGCTCTTTCGGGTTTTGATAGGCATGCATTCTCAGCTTTAAAGGCACACACACACACATATTCACACACATATGTTCACACACATGTACACATACATTCACATACACACATAAGGCCAAAGTTGTAAAAACCGACACGTTTGCCTCACAAACCTCACAGTCCACCCTTCAAAATACAGAGATGCAAACACAAGCAGCATCGCCTCTGCACACGTGTACACGCATGCTCCACCCCAGCCGATTTTCCAGCTCCCAGGCAGCAGGACCCAGCGGGGTAACCCCCATCCCAGGTCAAGCGAAGCAGCAGCCACCCAGGAGTCAGGCACAGAAGCAGCCAGATTCCTTCATTCCTGTGGGAGGGGCTGCAACTGTCCCCCATCACCATTCCCCACCCTTCCTTGTCACAGAGCCATCTCTACCCACCACGAGAGTTCTGGGAGGGCACCCATCACCCTGCTGGGCAGCACATCTCCCCGCCTCCTACACAGCTGATTGCAGTCGGGTGGGTGACAAGGTTGTGGCCAAGGGGGTGAGGGTTAAGGTTAGGTCACCTCTTCCATGACTGTGGTGACCCAACATCTTCCAAGTGGACAAGACCTGCACACCAGTGGGGGAAACAGCCATTTGGAAGCCCAGGTCCTTGGGTGACCTTGCAAAACAAAGCCACCAGCCCACCCCGGCCCACCCATTCACCTCAGAGTGGCGACAGGAGGGAACACACGTTCCTGATTGAGCCAGATTTGGGGGCACCTGTTAGAGCAGCCCAGCTTGAACGTAGTGACAGATTATCCCCATAAATCCACACATGACAGTCCCTCTGAAGGCTTGAGCCTATTGCAGGATAGGATGTGGCTGGGTCCTCAAAGGCAGTTTTGTTCCCCATGAGCCCTTCTCCTGGGCGTTTGCAGACTCGAGGGAAGGGCTCTTCTGCTCACCTATAGCCATGGTGCCAGGGGTGTTACGACATCAGGAAGATGCCTTTCCTAAGGAGTGTGGGTTTCAGGCCGTCTGTTTGAGAAACAGATGAGTGAGCCAACCGAGGCGCTATCCTAGAGGGCTCAGATGCCACTGCGGGGACAGGTCAGTGGCTGCCTGCAGCTGGAGTTGATCAGTTCAGCTCCAGTTGAGAATCCTCCCAGGCGAGAAGGTGGAGCTGGGCAGCCCGAGCGTGAGAAGGAGGCCTCCAGCCTGGAGAAGGTTCCTGGAGGTGGGCAGGAAGGGCCTGGAGGAGGACCAGCTGCTCAGAGACCTGCTGGCCATGGGAGACAGCAGAATCCTGGCAGCCCCAGCCAGGCTGCGTGGCAGATCCTGATGCCTTTAGAAGCTCCTGATGGGACAGGCCTGGTGGGGAGCTGGAAGAAGACGAGAAGGCACGGTGCAGCCCACGGCCATCTCAAAGATGAAAAGGCAGCTGGCCGGCAGGTGGTGGGTTTTTGAGAGTAATGCTCAGGCCAAGGAACGTCAAAAGCAGCCTCAGCACCACGTGCACTCAACTGGCTGTTGTTCCAGACCATCTGTTTCTCATTAATGAAGTTGTCCGGCAGGGCTTATTAATAAGGATGCGTGGGCTTATTCAGCCTGGGCCGTCTTGCTGGAACTAAAGGGCATACTGATTAAGCTGTAATGACTCCTCAGGCACTGTCAACATGAAGGGAATCTCCAAGCACCTGGTGAGAGGAGAGGACCTTGCAGGCCCCAGGCCCAACCTGAACCCTAAGGCCCACGGGCCACTCACAGGAGAGGACAATCCCAGCCCAAGTGTCATCAATCAGGGTTCCCTGCTGCTCCCAACAACCACCATCCACTTCTTCCTTGGCCAACAGGACCAGACTGTGTTTGCAAAGTGAGGTCAGCAGAATAGCAGCCCCCGAAGATACCCACATCCTAATCCCTGGGACCTATGAATGGGTTAGGTTACAGGGCGCTGTGGGTTAGGTTACGTGGCGCTGTGGGTTGGGTTACGTGGTGCTGTGAGTTGGATGTGGCTTGTCCATGCCAAAACTCATGTTGACATTGATACCCAATGTAGCAGTGCTGGGAGGGGTCAGATCCCTCCTGAATACATTAATGCCCTCCGTAGGGGTTGAGTTTTTGCGGTCACTTGTGCCTCGTGAGAACAGATTAGTTCCCAAGGGCGCGGTTGTTGAAGGGTCTGGTTTCCTCTCACCACGTGATCTCTGCATGCACCTGCTCCCCCTCCATGTTCTTCCCTGAGTGGAAGCAGAGTGAGGCCCTCACCAGATGCAGCTGCCTACGCTTGGACTTTTCAGCCACCAGAATCATGAACCAAATGAACCCCTTAGTAAATTATTAACTTATAAATCACCCAGCTTCAGGTGTTCTGTTGAACAAAACAAAATGGACTAAGACGTGGTGAGGGGCAATGAGGGCTGCAGATGGAATTACGGTTGTTAATCAGCACATATTAAAATAAGGAGATTATCCTGACTTACTCAAGTGGGCCTGCTGCAACCACAGGGGGTTCTTACATGTGAACATGGCAGGTGGGAGTGTCAGCGTCAGAGAGCTGCAGCGGAAGGACGGTGTGACCGGCCACTGCTGAAGACAACAGGACACCACCAGACAAGAAACACAGTGGCCTCTAGAAGCAGGAGAAGGCAAGGAAATGGATTCTCCCCTGCAGATTCCTGAAGGAACACAGCCCTGCTGTCACCCTGATTTCAGCCCAGTGACACCCACAGCCGACTTCTGACCTCCAGGACTGTAATTAGGGCTGTGTTAAGCCACTGCCTTTGTGAAAATTTGTTACAGCAGCTGTCGGAAACTCACAAAAAGGGAACAGGTCCTGTTTGAAATACTCAAGACCCCCAGATGCCCTTGCAGCAAAGGTGGCCTCGTGTCCCCATGCCGGCTGGTGAGCCCCAGCAGATACTGCTGGCTTTCCAGAAAAGCCCTCATTTTGTGGATAAAAAGGGACACACTCCAGAGATGCAGCTTTTTGCCTTTACCCAGCCCCCTTCTCACTCCCACCTTCTTCCTGCCTCGAGCACGGATGAAAGACTAGAGATGGGGCAGCCACCCAGGGCCAAGATGATGACTGCCACATCCTGAGGACAGCAGAGTGCGACAGACAGGAGCCAGGACTGCTGCACTGTGGAGTCGCTGCCTGGCCCCAGGAGAATGGACTGCCTCCAACTTCCTGTGACGTGAGAGCCATAAACGCTGCTGGGCCGAGCCTGGATTCCATGGCATGCAGCCAGACACAACCAAGTGACATGCAGCTCTTGCGATGACAAGAAAGGAGCTGACGTCCAGAAACCTGGCTGGCGCTGGGTGTTGGGGAGTCTCAGGGTGAAGGGGGCCCAGGGTGCTGGCTTCACACGGAGCAGCGCTCGGCCAGTTGGTCACAAGGGAATGTGGGTAAGTACCAGGGCCCTGGGAAGTGCCCCCAACAATTCGAACCACACAACGCCAGGGCATAGCTGTTGGCGGGCGCACAAGCACCACCAGCCTCACACACGCACATGCAGTCTCCCCCATCAGAGGAAACTTTACACAAGCACACTGCACACGCATTGTGGGTGCACGCGCACACCTGTATATATTTATTGCATAAAATTCATCATAGCACTTTACCCCGTATTTTTATAATCCAAAAGGAAAACGATTCAAGAAAGGATTTCATTGTGCTCAGTTTCAAAAAATATAAAAATGAACATCAGATTACAGATACAAGTTCATATGCTGAACTGAATGGTACCTACCAACTGCCTGGCTATGGAAACCCGTGACTTGACTTAGGGGTGGGGTGCTGATGACATGATCTCGACAGGAACCCCCTAGCGACTCTCAGGCGGAGGCAGCGCAGGGATGCGGTTCCTGGTGAGGAGGACCTCAGTGACCACGCTGCCTGGGCTCACGGCTGGAGGGCTCACCCATGAGGGACACAGGTGGACACCCGCTGCTTCACACGCCTAAGTCACATTAGAAACATGTAAAGCCATGCAAAGTCTGTGCAATAAAGAGATCCTGTATGAAATCCACTCGCTCCTCGGAGGGAAGCTGGCCCGGAAGCGCGCTCTGGTTGAAGAGTGACGCACGGTCCTCCAGGGCCTACATTCCATCCGTGACACAGACGCACGAGCACCCAGACCACCGGTCCTAACAGCAGCTGTGAAAAGTTGTGTCAAGTCACGGGGGTTCCTTTGTAACAGCTAAAGCCCAAAGGCATGCTGGTTCCCTGAGGGAAAACAGGAGAGCCTGAGACGGGAAGGGAAGAAAGGGATTTGCACCTTCACAGAGCAAAACGGGACGACGGGAGGGGAAGGCTGAAGACAAGACCTTGGCTCAGGAGTGTGTCTGTCCTCAGCACCAACCAGCCCCACCGTTCCCACTGCACTGTGTGTGCAAAGACACTCTCACCACGGTGCCACACGTGCGGCCCAGACACTGTCTGAAGGCCAGAATCCCGTTCCAGCGTGTGAAGATCCCCGTACCCACCAGATTTAACGACAAAACAGAGAAACGATCCCTCCCCAGGCCCACAGAACACTTGGTGCAAACATCCTTTTACAACAGCTGCAGGTTTCTCTGTAATTTCTTGAGCACACAAAAGTAACAGGACACACAGGTACAGCTGAGTGACACGCCAGCCAGTCCGACTCAGAAGCCCTGCAGCTCAGGGATGTCCCGGTACAGAGCCAGGGTCTCCGGGTTCGAGAAAGCACCTCCTTGCTCCACAGCTTTTCCAGCGATGATCTGTTTGACGGCAACTTCCACTTTCTTGCCATTGAGCGTATACTGAGAGGGAAAGGTAGAAAAACAAGAAACGGCATTTAAACCTGAAGCGGGGAGAATCCACAGCCCTGGGTATATCCAGGCCCCAAAGGCCCGGCTCCACCTGGAGCGCCAAGAGCAAATGGGTCTCAGCTCCCAGATGCCCCTCTTCCCACCAGGTCTGCAAACATGCACCGAAGTACGCTGAACTGACTGCTGTCCCCTCTGTGTGTGGGGGAGAAAACCTGCTCTGAAAGGCAATTTCGAGGCCCGGTGCTGAAACCCAACGCTAACCCCCTCCAAACCCCGCCCCCCGCCCCCACGCTGCCACTGGCATGGCTGTTGAGAAAGTGTGGCTATTTCAAAGATGCCCAGAGGTCACCATGAGCATGTTCATTTTTCTAACGCTGCACACTCCACTGGGCCCCGTTGGGACCCGCCACGTGCCACATCCAAGGTGGCCTCGAGAGGGCCCTCCAGACACCCCACTGACCGCGGCAGTGAATATTCCAGATGGCAGTATAAAAAAAGAGTGTCTCTCAGGGTTCAGGGTCTGCCTGACCAGGATAAAAATGCAGGCATAGATCATTCCTAAATCCCAGCAGGCACCCTGGGCAAGAAAGTTTTCAGGGAAGATGTGGCTTCTGCCACCCCATCTGGGGGATGCTGGGTGAATTCCTGAACCTGAGTTCGTTTCCTTGAATGAAGGGGGGTTGGTGCCAGCACTGAGGCTGTAGGGCTGTGAGTCAGGGTGAATCAGTCAGGGCACACACAGCTTCACAAGCGCCTAGCTACTACGTTTTATGATTTTACTTTTATTTATACTTTTTTATACTTCTCTATATATTTTATCACATGTTATTCTATGATAAAGACCAGTTATTGCCATTACTTCAGAAGTGGCCCAGCTTCCTAGAACTAGAGGCAAGAGCGTCCTCAAGGTACCAAGAACTCCTCCTCGAAGCCAGCCAGCTGCACGGGACGGTGCATTCCTTCTTCTCACAGTCGGGCCCTTTCCAAACACTCAGGGCTCCCTCTAAGATTCATGGCACATGTGTTTCACCTTGAATCCAAATGAGCCCTTGGCAGTGTTGGTGTGTTGTGGGCTAGGAAACCTCAGGAGCAACAGAGCCCAGTAACGCTCCTCTGCCCGAGCCCTCGATCACTGGCGCCTTTTTTTTTTTTTTAAACCGAGATATAATTAAAATTCATTCACTTGAAAAATTCAGTCGACGTGTGAACTAATTAAGGATCTAAGAGCCGACTTCCTTCCGAGGGCCTGCCTGTCACTTCATGTGGTGTCGCTGGCCCTCCCACCGTGAGACGCAAATGTCTCGCCTGCTCTGTGCCCCACTACGCTTCACGCAGGGGTCCACGTGCAGCTCACAGGAGCTAATACCGCCACCTTCCACCCACTGGCCAAATACAGCAGCATCCTCTTAAAAGAAATCCTGCTACCGTTTCCTCTGGGGAGAGAGGAAAGGTAGAGGAAAGGGAAAGAGAAAGGAAGAAGCCGCCGTCCCCCTGCCCCCCTGCCCCCCAGCCCCCCAACCAGCTCCTGCACGAGGCCTCCCCAGGTAGACAGGAGCCCAGCAGCCTCCTGTCAGGAAGGGCCAGACATCCCAGCCATGACCCAAGCAAAGGCCAGCTGAACTTGGGACAGCCATGGCTGTCTGAGGGCTACAGGTGGGAAGCCCTCAAATGCCAGGAGTCCATTCCACTTGGCCATGACCCTCCCAGGGTCCCCAGGTCTTTATTCTGGGTGAGCAGAAGGCGGAGCTGACTATGGACACCACTTCCTTGGGCAGGACCCCTCATCTCTCTGGGTTTCCTCATCTGTAAGATGGGTGTGAGGAAGACAAGCTTGTCCCACCTCACGAGGCTCAGAGGACCAGCTCCCCACGCCCCATTCACTCACCAGACACCAAAAGCACCTGCTGTTTGCCAGGCAGTCAGCTGAGCTCCGAAGAAAAGGAGGTAAACCCACAAGGTTCCTGTTCTCAAGTGGCCTCCGCTCCACACAGAAAGATGTGAACATACACAAGAACTCACCTTCAGTCCCCCCATGGCAAACACTGTCAAAGCTAAAGATGGAGGCCAGGACATCGTTCAAACAGGAAATGCAGGGAAAGCCTCTCTGACTTTTGCGCAGAGAGCAGCTGAGATCAGGTGTGTGGAAGGGCTTTGCAGGGCATGCAGACCTATTCTGAATGAAGGCTGACGGTGAGCGGAGGCAGCACACAAACCGAGGCACGGGGACTGCGTTCTGGGCACCCTGTGGCCCACGGCACCCACCAGAGAGGCTCTGTTGTCAACCCATCTTAGAGATGGGGAAACTGAGGCTTGGATGCTGAGTTGCCCAAAGTCATGCCTCAGGGGTAGAGGGGGCGCCAGGGCTAAGTGACAGAGCCCCTGTGCATAAAGACCCTCAGAGGACCCGCTGTGAAGGCTGGCGGCAAGGACTGCGCCGGCCAGAGCCTCCCGAGTCCCCTGGGGCCGCTCACTCCATTAGAGCCGCATCACCACCCTGAGCTCTGGCGGGCGGTCGAAGGGCTCCTCTCCCCATGTCACAGGCCAGAGACAGGACCGGTCTTACTCAACACGAGGAGTGGGGCTGGCTCTGGGCCCAGATCTCTCCTGAGCACTCGCCAGGAACCCCTTAAATGCTGAAAATGGCACTGGCTTCCCAGGGAACAGAAGCGGCAGTGTCTCTCCACACAGAGACAGAGATGGGCCGCCGCTTATTCCCACCGCTAGGATGCGCCCCGGGCTTAGGCTATTCTCGGGGTGGTGAGGGAGGGTAGCCCACTCCCCACAAGCACCATGTGAAGGGTCAGACCCGCAACAGGCTCTCCTGCCTCAGCAAGGCCCTGGGACTTTGCAGATGAGACCTCAGTTGTCCTCTTCTGACCCTGAAGTGGGTCCAGTTCCCGAATGGGCAGACTGGGGCCACGCCATGTCACCTCCCTGTGGATGCTGGGCCCCTCCCTAGCTCGGCAACCAAAGAGGTAAATCCACTCCTAAGCCTGCCACGAGGGCCCGAAAATAAAAGGGCATTCCAAACTCTGGAGGAACCCTCCAAAAGACTTCCCAAATGGACCCAGGAGAAGCCCCTATCTGGGGAGAAAAGGGCCCAGAGCCCCGCTGGGAGCCCCGGCCGCAAGCCCACAAAAGCCAGGACGACCAGGGAAAGAAACGTGCTGAGTTTTCGCCCTTCATAATAAATCGTCCCACTACCCTCGTGATCAGATACGGTTTGGTAATAACTGTTCTGGCGGCAAAAGACCCAAGTTCTTTTTCAATAATATAAAGCCAAGGAGACAAAGTCAAATGCCAGTTCCCTAAAATGTTCCAGATGAGACAGCACTGATTCACCAAAGGAAAACCTTAGACCCTCATCAGGAAAAGACAGTAAGGGTCACTGATTCAAGAAGTGCCTTCTTGGAGAGCACCAATGTCCCCACAGAGAGCCGCCAAGAGTCACCAACCAAAAAAAAAGAGAGAAAGAAAAAGATGAAAAAAGAGAGAAAGAAAAAGCCCCAAGCTGCAGGGCTCTTCCCACGCAAAACCAGAACGCAAAGGAAACGTGTGGACACCACAAAAGGGAACCAACACCGCAGATGTGGACAGGAGCCGGGAGGAGGAGGAACAGGGTCCTGAGTGGGAGTCAGCGCAGACGTGGACAGGAGCCGGGAGGAGGAGGAACAGGGGTCCCGAGTGGGAGTCAGCGCAGACGTGGACAGGAGCCGGGAGGAGGAGGAACAGGGTCCCGAGTGGGAGTCAGCGCAGACGTGGACAGGCGCCGGGAGGAGGAGGAACAGGGTCCCGAGTGGGAGTCAGCGCAGGTGTGGACAGGCGCCGGGAGGAGGAGGAACAGGGTCCCGAGTGGGAGTCAGTCTTCCAGGGATGGTGAGGGATTGCACACCGTGGCCGTGCTGCAAGCACTCTTCCCAGCCCCCACTCCTGGACAGGTTGTTTTGAAGATGCTGAAATAACTTTTAAGGCAAAGAGAATGATCTATGGGTTTCAAAGTCAACGGCATCGCATATTTCAACATTCCCCAGGAAGCAGCCTCTCCTGGTAAACCCTGTCTCTGGTGATACGTCACAGACTCAGCCCTGCTCCGGCAACCACAAAGTCAGCTTCCCCCAGGAACCCAGTGAGTGTCTGCTCCCATCTTCTCCTTAATGAACAGCCATTCCGTGGGCTTCACATACAGCCTGCCACTGTCTGTTTAAATTGTTGTGTGCATACACACACACACACACACACACACACAGAGAGAGAACAGCTTCTGTCAGCTTGCAGGGCACCCATTTTGTAAGCAATGCAAATGAAAGCTGTGATCCAATCTGGGTGAACCTCCTCCTCCCCGACTTAGAATCGAAGCAGAGGGTACTGGGGCCAGGGGCTGGGGAATGACCACACAGCCTTCAGAAGTCCTGCCTCTAAAAAGAGTCAAGTCTTGTATGAAACGGAAGAACTTAAAAGGCAAGAGCAACGCTTCCCAGCAGCACTTTAAAAAATTAAAATTGGCTGGGTAGAGTGGCTCATGCCTGTAATCCCAGCGCTTTGGGAGGCTGAGGTGGGCGGATCACCTGAGGTCAGGAGTTTGAAACCAGCCTGGCCAACATGGCAAAACCCCGTCTCTACTAAGAATACAAAAACTAGCCAGGCATGCTGGCATGCGACTGTAGTCCCAGCTACCAGCTACTCAGGAGGCTGAGGCAGGAGAACTGCTTGAACCTGGGAAGCGGAGGTTGCAGTGAGCTGAGATTGAGCCACTGCATTCCAGCCTGGGTGACAGAGACTCAGTCTCAAAAAAATAAAATAAAAAATAAAAAGTTAAAATTAATGTTCTCATTAAAAATTTTGAGAACACACTAAAACCACAGGTTAGCAGGGAGAAGCCAGCTGGACCTGCAGGGCTGGGCCCGCTAACCCTCCGAACATGGGTATTTAGCAGAAGCTGCTTTAAATGCAGTCTTAGGAAGGGTAGGAAAAAGGATGGCAGGGAGAGGATGGCGTTGCTAGGCAACGTGGACAAACGATATATAAAGCACCAGCAAGCTGCTCAGATGTAAGCGCCCCTCAACGTGTGGGCTCGTGGGGCGATGGCTGCGGTCTCCTCGCTGGCGGGAGATGGCCATACCGGGATGCCCTTGGTTTCCAGGATGAGGCTGGGCACGTGTCGCGCAGACAAGCCCACGCGGATGGCGTCACGGATCCTCTTAACCAAGTCAGGCTGGAAGGCGTGCCCGGAGGTCATCTTCAGGAAGAGGATCACCCTCTCCTCCCTGTACTTGTTATACTGGGGGACACACAGGCTGTCCTCCACCTCCTCGAAGGATTCCACTGTGGAGACAGGGGAGGGCGCACATTCATGCAGGAGGCCCCTCAGTGTGGGGTCGGGCCTCACAACAACCTGGCCGAGCAGGTGGGGCAAGCTGGGTGCCCCAGGCCTACCAGGGATGCCTGTGTTCTCCCAGCCCACCCAGGAGGAGTGCCTTGGAGGGACATTTGCTGAGGAAGCCATTTCACGAGTGGAAGAAAACCCATCACTGGGGAGGCAGACACAGCTTCAGCTTTGGCAGGATGGGTGATGTTCTACCAGGAGGCCAGATGTGGGCCTTACTTAATGAGAAGTTAATTCAAGATGAAAAAAAGGACCTGGCTTGGTGGTTCACACCTGTAATCCCAGCACTCTGGGAGGCTAAGGTGGGACGATCACTTAAGTTCAGGAGATTGAGACCAGACTGGACAACATAGGGAGACTTTGTCTCTACAAAAAATTAAAAACTAAGTTAGGCATGGTGGCACATGCCTGTAGACATAGCTACTTGGGAAGCTGAGGCAGGAGGATCGCCTGAGCCCAGGAGGTCGAGGCTGCAGTGAGCTAGGGTTGCGCCACTGACCCCCAGCCTGGACAACAGAGTGAGACCCTGTTGGCCTCCCAAAAATGGAGGCAGGTAGCCGGGCACATTGGCTCACACCTGTAATTCCAGCACTTTGGGAAGCCAAAGTGGGTTGATTACTTGAGCTCAGGAGTAGACCAGCCTGGCCAACAGGGCAAAACTTCATCTCTACAAAAAATACAAAAATTAGCTGGGCATAGTGGTGCATGCCTGTAGACCCAGCTACTCAGGAGGCCGAGGTAAGAGGATTGCTTGAGCCCAGGAGGCGGAGGCTGCAGTGAGCTGAGATCACGCCACTGCACTCCAGCCTGTGTAAGACAGTAAGACTCTGTCTCAAAAAAAAAAAAAATTGAGAAAAGGGAAGCAGGTGCCTGGGGTGGGGACTCCACTGGAGGGAGGAACAAGGCTGGAATCAGACATCAGGATTTCTTTGCCCTGGCCATACAAATGACCTTGACATAAGTTTAGGACTCTGACCTAAGCACTAGCGTACGAGGCCATCTAACCGACTCTGCGGCCTGGGCTGGGCCTGGGTCCCTGGGCTGGGGAGTTTGAAGGCCCACAGGTGACTCCACTGTGCAGCTGTGAGACCCACAGGCCTACACTCTCTGTGCTTGGTGTCCTGCATGGTGCTGTGTGACCTTCAGCAATCCTGAACCCTCTCTGTGCTTCTGGTTTCTTCAACCATAAAGAGTAGACGCAAGCTGGCCAGGCATGGTGGCTCACACCTGTAATCCCACCACTTTGGGAGGCTAAGGCAGGCGGATCACTTGAGGTCAAGAGTTCGAGACCAGCCTGGCCAACATGTGAAACCCCGTCTCTACTAAAAATACAAAAATTAGCTGGGCATGGTGGTGCATGTCTGTAATCCCAGCTACTGAGGAGGTAGAGGTTGCAGTGAGCCAAGATCACACCACTGCACTCCAGCCTGTGTGACAGAGCAAGACTCTGTCTCCAAAAAAGATAGACACAAGTAACCGACCCGGCAGAACTCACCAGGAGGATGAGCTATAATGAGGAAGAGGATGGGCAAAGGGACCTTAAAGACCCCATTCGAGGTTTTATGAGGACAGCAGTGTGGGCAAGGTATGTTCTGGAAAGGAGGTCAGGCTCATAAACGTCCACTGTCACACCAGAGACCAAGGGGCCGGAGTTGTGCCAAAGGTGGGGCCTTTGGAAAGGGCCCCTGGGGCTCCCGCCAGGACCCTCCTCCTTCCTGGAGACTGGAGAACACTCAGGGGGGGAAGCACGTACCGATGTTATAGATTTCCGAGCTGCCGAACCGCACCCCGTTGGGGTTGAGTGTGCCGTCACTGGAAAGAGAGAAGAGGTCAGGGCCACACTGCAGCTCTGGAGTGAGGCAAGTCCCAGGGGTCCCACGGGAGGGCGGTCACCCCCTCTCCATTCCACATGGCATCCCCCAGGACTAGTCATGGACACTCCCCTCCCCAACTCCTTGCCCTGCCACCCAGCTCTTTCTCCCTCTCAGGTTAAAGCTCGACATCGAGGGATGCACCTCTGTGCAGGAACATCTGTCACCTTGCTCCCTTCCCACCTGCACACATGTCCCCCATTGCGGGTGTGGACGCTGCTGTGCCTTTGCCGTGGGGCCCCCACCCTGACACCCCCTACCCGAGAACCGCATCACAGGGCAGGGAAACGTAGATCATGCCCAGACCCAGCCCTTGGGAAGAAAGCTGGCACAGGGATGCCCCACCCCAGGAATGACACAGGAAGGGTCCAAGATGGGGGACAGTCAGCCATGTCGCAGACTGAGCAGAAAATGCTTCCTCGGAGGTGGTCTTCAGCCCCAAGGACGGCGTGTGCATGGGCACAGGGGTGGGGAAACATGGCGCAGCAGCCAGTGGGTGTGAGAGGTGTGGACACCCTGATGCTGGAATGGAGTGGGGTGCCCAGGAAGGCACTGACTTTTACAGAAAGCGCCTCCTCCTCCACCCCCATGCCTCCGGAAGGTGAGGCTGCAGGGAAGAGAAGCCGACTCCGCAGCCTTTACCTCCGGCCAAGCATGATGATGCCCCCAGTCTTGGGGTTGATTCTGCAGTAGTCGCCATGAGCCCAGATACCTGCAAGGACAGCAGAGGTGCCCGGTCACCCCGAGGAGAAGGGGCCGTGACGGGCTGCCTGGACAGACGCTGGGTGCGGGTCCACAGACATAACTGGGGCCCAGAGGCAGGTCTGGTGTGGGGCTGGGGGCAGAAGGGAGCCAGACTGTTCCTGCCCCCAAGGAACACGCCCTCTAGGGGGGCTGCTGCCCAGGCAGCTCTGACACAGCTGGCGAGGAGTAACGCAGCTCCCTGGGCACCAGCAAGGACCTGGGAATTCACAGACGGCGGGACCAAGCTCAGCCAGGCCACTGGGGGTCAACAGGAGGGTCTGGAGACAACCCTGAGTGTAGCACAGGAAAGAATGAGCCACGTCTTGGGAAGCAAGAGTGGCCAGGGCAGCGGAGGGCACAGGGTGTGAGAGGTTGGGGCCAGATCTTGGAATGGAATACACAAGCCCATGACCAGGAAGGAGGCTACTGCACCAGTCCCAGTCACACAGGCTTGAACCAAAGCATTAGCCACATGTGCAGAGAGCTGATTAGCAGGTAAAACCCAGGGGATGAAGGGCGGGGGAAGAGGAAAGAGCCAGAGGTGACAGCAACACAGTGTCAGCAGGCCACATGAGTGGCCATGTGTGCAGCTGTTCAGAGAAGGCTTGCGCGCTGGGGTGGCACCGTGAAGCTGATCGACCAAAGGGATCAAACCCCAGCTTTGGATGCAGCATCTGAGGAGAGAGGTTCCTTTGCCACATCCTCTACCCAGGCGCCAAACAGTGAAGAGAAGCCACGCATCTGAGAGAGTCACCAAGGGAGCAGTTAACCAGCTGGGGGCCTCCTGCTGCTGACACCCACGCCCAGCCCTTGATCAGCCACACTGAGGGGAACTGGCTGGCCGTAATCAAAAGTGCATCTCTGCCGCTTTGCAATGCCGGAAGTCATCTGCCTCAGCAGCAGGCTGGCCTCCTGCAATAACGCCCTGAAGATTCCCTGCGATCCGGGAAGGGAAAACAGTAAAGCGGCCAACTTCCGTGTCTTCACTGATGGGTGGCAGTCTCAAAAGGCATCTCTCACTCCCAAATCTCGACGTGTCTTCACTGGCGAGCAGCAGCCTCAGAAGGCATCTCCTCCCCTCCAAATCTCGAGACACTTCCCCAGCACTTCTCCACTCTGAGGCAAGCGCTAACCCAAACAGCTTGTGACTCAACAGCCACCTCGTCTATTCACGCGTTCATGTGACATCGTGAAGGAGACACTGCCACAAGCCACAACCGAGCCTTCTACGGGAACAAAGGCCAAGGGGACTGTGTATAGGGAGTGCACGGTCCCTGGGAGGCAGCTGAAGAGAATGAAATGAGCCCTACGCTAGTTATTCCGATGCAAACAAAGAGAATTGCAGGCCTTCAGGTCTTTCTTCCCACCTCCCAAAGCTAGAGAACAAAACCAATTCTTCTCATTGGACTTTTAAAAGATTCACATACACAAGTAAGGAAAAAAAAAAACCCACTGCTAGGCTTGCAATTGATGTGCCCGGTTTCTGCAGGAACACATCCGCATGGCTACTCAGCAAACTGAGTTTATGAACGGCAGCCCCGGAAGACGAGAGCTGCAAGCCTGTGCCGCTCACCTGGGAATCCGGCCTCATCCTGGAACTTGGTGCCAGCAGCAACATACAGTCTTGTTTGCCTGGACTCAGATCTCCCTTGAACTGGATGGGAAATTTCTGGGGTTTAGGGCCATTTGTAGTACTATGCCCTAATTACTGAGACCCCGGAAATGCAGAGAAAAAGGAAGATGTAACTCCACCCTGAAGAAATGTTCTTTTGTGGAAACTTCGCCCTGACACACTTTGATCCCTTGCAAAGCCGAGCTGAGAGGAGGAATCCACTAGGGGCTGGCTCCAGGGCACCAAAAAGGAAGTGGCGTGATGGCAAAACAAAGCTACAGAAGCAATGTCTTCCTTTCTACAGCAGACTGAACAGATTTAGATCATTCTCATTCTTCAAGGCACTGACTTCAGCTCTGAGTCTCCTGGGAGCTGAGGCAAAAGTGGAAATACAGTGGGAACAGGTGACTGCCGATAACAGACCAGGCCTGTATGGAATGTGGCATCTGCAATGACCTAAATCTTAAGTCTCCTTTTACTTTCTTTTAAAATATTAAGTTTTTAAAAATAACAAAAAGTGGCCGGGCATGGTGGCTCATGCCTATTAATCCCAGCACTGTGGGAAGCCGAGGTGGATGGATCACAAGATCAAGAGTTCGAGACCAGCCTGGCTAACATAGTGAAACCCCGTCTCTACTAAAAATACAAAAATTAGCCAGGTGTGGTGGCGCACACCTGTAATCCCAGCTACTCAGGAGGCTGAAGAAGAAGCCGAGATCGTGCCACTGCATCCCAGCCCTGGGCAACAAGACACCATCTCAAAAAAATAAAAAGCCCTGAAGAAAACCAAAATGGGCTCATCGTCTCACCACTCATATAAGCCCTATTCACACCTATTATTCATTTATTCACACAATCACACATATATACTTCCCTTTTAAAATTTACACAAGGCTGGGTGTGGTGGCTCATGCTAGTAATCCCAGCACTTGAGGAGGCCGAGGCGGGACGATTGCTTGAGCTCAAGAGTTCGAGACCAGCCTGGGCAACATAGAGAGACCTCATCTCTACAAAAAATACAAAAATTAACCAGGCATGGTAGCACACACCTGTAGTCCCAGCTATTTAGGAGGCTGAGGCAGAAGGATCCTTTGAGCCCTGGAGATCAAGGCTGCAGTGAGCCGAGATCACACCACTGCGCTTCAGCCTGGGGCCAGACAGAGACCCTGTCACTAAAAAAAATAAAATAAAATAAAATAAAATTTACATCAAAGGGATGCTATGTCCTCTGTTCTTAAACTTTCATTTTCACTTACTAACTTCTTGGGTA
This sequence comes from Theropithecus gelada, assembly GCF_003255815.1. Taxonomy (NCBI): domain Eukaryota; kingdom Metazoa; phylum Chordata; class Mammalia; order Primates; family Cercopithecidae; genus Theropithecus; species Theropithecus gelada. The sequence goes on along the minus strand of NC_037679.1, from coordinate 84,368,956 downwards.
TCTTTCCATACCAGCACATGGCCTGTTTACATTTTCACCTGGCATCATTTTTTAAGGTAACAATGTTCATAAACCCACTCCCAGTTGTGGAAAGGAAGGCTTGCTCTTGTTGCTTGGTTTTGCCATCACGCCATTTCCTATACAGCCCAGGAATCTCTCAGCACTGAGAGATTGAGGAATGGTCTAAGTGCAGCCTATGTTCACCCTGTCCATGATAAACAGCTTCAGATCTCATCATCTGATCTGCCTTTGTCTTTCCATATTTATTCATCTCTCTCACCTACGCCTAGGAAGTATCAGACGAAGCTACCTATAAAACTGACTTCATGATAGGATTATTTAAAGAGAAGCAAAATCTTACTCTAAAGGTAAGAGGACTACAAAAACAAAGCAATGATTTCAGCTCTGAGTTTCCTGGCAGCCAAGGCAAAAATGGAAATACAACACATCACAAAGTACTTGTCTTCTCCAAGAAGTAATATCAGTTTCAAAGAGATTATCCTGAAATTAATCCTGAGAGACATCTATCACATGAACCCTTGCACATGTGACAAAAAAAAAGTGACAGAAAAGAGTTTTCAAAGAGCAATGTTACAGAAGATGAAGGGCAGTCATTTCTTGGATGGATCCTCAAGCTGAGATTCTAATCCTTTTGGCCTCTCCTCCCAAGGCAGGGGTTCCTGCCCTCCTCTTTAGGGTCATCTGAAGAGTGTTTCTCTATGTCCACTCTTGCTTTTCTGCATTCGTCTGTCTACACAGCTGCTCACAGCAGGAGCCAAGGTGGGGCATAGGTGCAGCAGGTATGCAGTGGAGGCTGAGCCACCCCTGGGGGGATGCCCCACGCTGCTGCAGAAAGGCGCTATTCCAGGCACAATGGCTTTTACGGTGACACGCAAACACGCAAGGCAGGAAGGATCCCTGGCAAATCCTACCACTTGCCGCTTTCTGATTCTCCATACGTGGTCTGTGCTAAACCAGATTACCTTTTGAGAGACTGCAGAAAGCAAGTACTGAGTATAAATAACTCTGGAACAGAAGGCTTGCTAAACGATGAATTATACAGCAGCAATAACTCGAGACTGCTTATGAAATAAGATTAGAGGGAGGCAGGAATCAGAGCTTTAAATAAAAGACTTCCCTGCTTTGGGGCAAGGCACCACTCAAAAGATGACACCCAAGGGTGTCAGTCTATGTGAGAGTGACATGTCGGGTTGTAAATCCTTCCACCACAAGAGCGCTCTTCCTCTAGCATCTCCATGAGGACTGGATGATGGTGAGAGACATGAAGGAAGAGACCCGAGCCAGACACCACTTCCACATGCCATTCCTCTTGAACAGGCAAGCATCACCCTGTTTCAGCGAGTGGGCCCTGCACCCTCCACCCTCCCACATGCAAACCAGAGGCTCCTGCCAGCTCCCAGCAGCAGGGGCTGGAGCCAAGATACTCTGGGCAGAGGTAGCTGAGATTCAACTAAACCAGATTACAGTTGCACACGATAGCTTCAAGCTGAAGACAACACGATATTGACCAAAAATTCATTATCGCCCCACTGGCAGAATGAGCTATAGGCAGCTTCTCCAAGCCCTGGTGGTGGGGGAAGGAAGACGGGAGGGGCAGGATGGGAGGGGAGGGACAAGGGTACAGAATTAGACATAGAAGGCCCAGCCAAGGCAGAGGCTGGGCAGCTCTTTCTGCATCTCTCCAACCAACCTGGGAATTTGGAGAAATACGCCTTCCTGTACTTGTTGCCATTCTCATCATTCCAGAAGTGTGTGGGCTGGCAAGGGATCGGCTTAGTACACACCAGCTCGCCGCTCTCTCCCCAGACCGCCTTTCCTGGTATGGGAGAATTAAAAATAAGCCCAACGCACACCACAGCCACGCACCCTGGCTTGTCTCTCTCTCTTTCTTAAGCTATTACTTATTATGCAATATTTCAGACATATACAAAGGTACAGAGATGGTCCACACCCACACACCTGTCATGGCAGCCTAATAATGCGTTCCTCCCAGATGAAGTCCCCTCCCTGTGCGCTCCCCAAAATCGCTGTCTGGGATGTAGTGATTTGTTATTCCCATGTGTGTTAACATTTCTGCTCCATCCATACGCATCCCTGAATAGCATATGTCGTCACTCTGCATGCCTTTGAACACACACATACTGTCCTTCTACGTGTCCCGCGTCTTCCTGTGCTCACTCAGCATGACATCTGGGTGGCTCGTTCGGGCTACTAGGACTCGCTGTGGTTCATTCATATTCACCACTTAGTCATTCTCCACCTGTGATCACAGAGTTTCTTCTTCCCAAGGATGGACATTTCTATTGTTCCCAATTTTGTTTTCCGTTACAAATCATGGGGCTACAAACATTCTTGCGTGTATCACAAGTAAGTCTTCTAGGAGTGGAATTCCCAGATCACAGGGCACGTATCCATCTTCAGCTTCACTGACTACTCCCACATTGCTCTGCAGAGCAGCTGCACTGAGCCCTGCTCACCCCTCCTAGCACAGCTGGATTTCTAGCTGCCAGGCCCAGCACACCGGGAGACTATCCCTTTCATGACCAGGTTCTCAGAAGCTCAGAGCTGGCGGCTGCCTGTGTATCCAGCACCGGGGTTCGGATGCAGCACAGCGACCACCCAGCTGCCCGCCGTGCCTGAGCACACAGGTCTCCACCTGTCCTCCAGCTCGACCCTGACCTCTCAGGGGCTGGGGATCAGGAGCCCGGTGGGTGTTAAGCCAAGCTGCGGGGAAAGGACATCACATTGCAAGTGACAGGGGCCTCCCCTCCGAGGGCTGTTTTGGAGAACTATCACCAAGCAAAGTTACACATCCGAGCGCTCCCAAGCTCCCAACTCACGCCTAATCACAGAAAGAAACAGTTGGCGGAGCCATCACCTTCCTCGTTCCACGCCTCCACAGCCATGCCCAGGTTCCGGGCCTGAATCTCCCCTTTATACACAGGAAGAGAAAAATTGTGGCCCATGAAGCAGGAGATGATGTCGGTGCCTCCTGTAAGCAATGGCAAAGGGAGATTCAAAATTCAGAAGCCCCAGACAAATTGCATTAAATTAGTGAGCAACAAAGGAGAAAGTGCCAAGAGGACAAAGAGCTAGTCTCCCAGACACACACTACAACATCCCAGACAGGTGGGGCTTCTCTTCAGGGAGCAGTGGGAGAGGTGATACGGAATTTGGAATGAACCACCATCTGGTAATGGACGTTTTGGCCGAGCCTTCCTGCTAGAGGATCCGCTAAGTAAATGACCTCCTGTGGTCACGCTGAAATTCAAGACTCAGGATCGTAGAAAATGGAAGCTTTGCCTGTGACATCCACCTGGCAGGCACTGCCTAGGCAGACCCGTGACATGGGAAGGCTCGAGTGCCGTGGTTTACGTGGACTTAATGGTTGGAAAAACAGAAATGTGGCCGGGCGCAGTGGCTCACGCCTATAATCCTAGCACATTGGGAGGCCAAGGTGGGCGGATTGCCTGAGCTCAGGAGTTCGAGGCAAGCCTGGGCGACATGGCAAGACCCCATCTCTACTAAATATACAAAAAATTAGCCGGGTGTGGTGGCACGTGCCTGTAAATCCAGCTACTCAGGAGGCTGAGGCGCAAGAATCACTTGAACCCAGGAGGCAGAGGTTGCAGTGAGCCAAGACTGTGTGTACCACTGCACTCCAGCCTGGGCGACAGAGCAAGATTCTGTCTCAAAAAAAAAAAAGAAAGAAAGAAAGAAAAAAAGAAAAAAAAAGTTCCCAGCTGCAAGACCGTGGAGTGTGATTTTCTTTCTTTCTTCAAGCAGTGAATAAAATGTGATGTCTTCTCTGGCATTTCATGTCACTGACTGACGTGTCCCACGACAATGAGTGAGTCACGTTCGTTTCTGCCACCATCGAGATCTGAGCAGGGCTCCTGACCTCCTTCCTGCTGCTCTCCCTGCTGGTGGGAATGTCTCAGACCCCCCATCTCAGGCTGAGGAACCAACGGTGGGGAGGAAGGTTGGGGGGTCGGCCTCAGGCTTCGGGCAAATGGCACCTCTTAAAGAGGTGCTTTGAGAGTATGTTTTTAAATCACAAGGAGAAAAATCAGAACTACAAATGTGTAAAAAAAATAAAATAAAAGTGACCCAGGCCAGGCACGGTGGCTCATGCCTGTAATCCCATCACTTTGGGCGGCCAAGGTGGGAGGATCACTTGAGCTTAGGAGTTCAACAGCCTGGGCAACATGGTGGAACCCCATCTCTACAAAAAATAAAAAAACACAGCTGAGCATGGTGGCATACACCTGTGGTCCTAGCTATTCAGGAGGCTGAGGTGAGAGGATCACTTGAGCCCGGGAGGTGGAGGCTACAGTGAGCCATGATCATGTCACTGTGCACTCCAGCCTGGGCAACAGAGCAAAACCCTGTCTTTTAAAAAAAAAAAAAAAAAAAAGTGACCCAAAGATTTCTATGGGCAGCAAAGGAATCAACTCTTAAGTCACATGAAGGGGAATTGAGGTGTGTACCCTAAACTACATCTGTGTAAAAAGGGGGTGCTCTCACCCCATTTACACACACTCACAAACACACACTCAAGCACACACGCTCACCTACGCACAGAACATCTCTGAAGGAAACGACATCGGCTTCCTTGGGGAAGGAGGACGGCAGCAATGAGGATACCTTTGTGTACTCTGAATTTTTTTTACCACGTGCATGAACCATGTTCTAAAGCACGACTTTATGTTAAGAAAAAAGTTATGAGAAAAAATGCACTTGGGGGCCAGACACAGTGGCTCACGCCTGTAATCCCAGCACTTTGGGAGGCCAAGGTGGGTGGATCACCTGAGGTCAGGAGTTCGAGATCAGCCTGACCAACATGGTGAAACCCCATTTCTATTAAAAATATAGAAAAATTAGCTGAGCATGGTGGCACATGCCTGTAATCCCAGCTACTCGGGAGGTTGGGGCACGAGAACTGCTTGAACCCAGGAGGTGGAGGTTGCAGTGAGCTGAGATCGCACCCACTGCACTCCAACCTGGCTGACAGCGCAAGACTCTGTCTCAAAAAAAAAAATTTTTTTTCACTTGGAATCCACATATAATACACCCATATTATACACACATGAGTGTGCATGTACACATCCATATATTCCTGTTTTTCACCTGCAAAAATGACCGCACCTTGTAATTCTGCCATCTGATTTTTTCACTCATCGTGACCATGTTTCAATGTCCATCAGTGTATTTCTTCACTTCTAATGGCTTCATAAATTAAGAATGTGCCCAAAATTATTCAATCAATTTCCTTTTGCTGGGCATACAGGTAGCGTCTATTTTTTACTTATATAAACAATGTTGCAATATTTGTCCTTCCATACAGTGGATTCTCACTATTTGCGGATTCTGTTTTTGGGAATTTGCCTACTCACTAAAATGTATATGTAACCTCCTATAATCTGGAGCTTCTGCGGTCACTCTCAGACACTGCAGAGCAGTGAAAACCCGAAGTCACCCAGGCACATTCCCACCGAGGTCACACGAGGCAACATGGCCTCCCTGCCTCGCTCTTACACGCAGGAGACCGGGGCAGGGTGGGTTAGGGTGCTCTGTTCCTGGGCTTGGCATCACAGCTCTGGCATCTGACAGTGGGGTGGCCTTGGGCAAGTCACTGAATGCTTCTGAACTGCATTTTCCCTTTCGCAAGACAAAAAATACAGAACCTGGCCGGGTGCGGTGGCTCAAGCCTGTAATCCCAGCACTTTGGGAGGCCGAGACGGGCAGATCACAAGGTCAGGAGATCGAGACCACCCTGGCTAACACAGTGAAATCCCGTCTCTACTAAAAATACAAAAAAAAAAAAAAAATTAGCCGGGCGAGGTGGCGGGCGCCTGTAATCCCAGCTACTCGGGAGGCTGAGGCAGGAGAATGGCATGAACCCGGGAGGCAGAGCTTCCAGTGAGCTGAGATCCGGCCACTGCACTCCAGCCTGGGTGACAGAGTGAGACTCCGTCTCAAAAAAAAAAATATATAGAACCTACCAAGATGTATTGTTTTGGATTTTAAGACTATAATCGATGTGAGAGGTGTGTGTATATAAATGTATTTCCCCCAGGAGCAAGGGTTCTGTATGGGCTGACTCGGAGTTCACAGTGACTTCGTGGAGCATCACTGCCTCAGATAATGAGAAGGCATTGTGTGTACTGGCTGCCCAGCAGACTGTGTCCTTGGGATGAATCCAAGCACTGGGCAGAGGTGTGCATACTTATGGGGCCGGCGGGGATGGCTGGAAGAACCGTCCCCCCTGGGGCCATACCTGAGATGGAGCCCAGGAGGATGCTGCTCTTGATGCACCTGTAGACATACTCGTAGCTCTGGGCTTTCAGTGGGGAGCCAGTGGACAGGATCGTGTGGAGCATCTGAAGACTGTGGGTTTCCACTGGGGCGAACAATCACCAAAAGATTAAAACTAAACCCAGTGCCTGAAGCCTCACGCGCAAGCAGGAAATAGGATGGATTTAATTTCCTTGATTGGCAGTATGGGGAATGAATATTAAAGAGGCACACTCACCCGGCTTCATGGCCTTCTCTTCCAGCACCGACAGCCACTTGGCCCCGGTTACCAGGACAGTGATGCTAGGGTGCAGACGGGAAAGAAAACACCAGAAACCCTTCAAGGCTCTTGTACCAAAGCTTTCTAAAGTTAGGGATTTATTTCTGAAAAGTTTGCAAAACCCAAGAGAGAGCAGTTTTCTGGGTTGAACTCATACTTCGTGTTTACTCAAGTCTGAGTCACGGCACCTGCCTTGCTCACAAGCGCACCTGACTGCTCTTTATGCTGATTCCAGCACACGGGGCCGGTTCCCTTTACCACGAGGCTTCACATACAACAGCAGCTCACCTGAACCCATGACCTTCCCAACTGCAGAGTATTTTATCTTGGGGGACCAAAGGAAGCCATAAAATCAAGTCCCCTCAAATTCTATCCTCACACATTCATTCACCAATGAAGAGAGGGTTACAGAATTATTATAATTATTTTTTTTAGACAGAACCTCCTTCTGTTGCCCAGCCTGGAGTGCAGTGGTGCAATCACAGCTCACTGCAGCGTCCAACTCCCAGGCTCAAGTGATTCTCCCACCTCAGCCTCCCAAGTAGCTAGAGCTACCAGTGTATGCCACCACGCCCAGCTAAGAGACAGGGTCTTGCTATGTTGCCAGGCTGGTCTTGAACTCCTGGGCTCAAGTGATCCTCCTGCTTTGGCCTCCCAAAGTGCTGGGACAATTTTTTACTTGTTAAAACATGTGCCATACTTGAAACTCTCCACCCATCCCCTTTTTTTAAACAAGTTCACGTTTTTATGAAACTCAGAAAAGTGCCGCTCTTCTTGAATGTTCAGAATCCGCAGTTCTATGCATTTGTGCTCACAGAACGACACATGCTGCTGAATATCCATCACTGCGTGTTCAAGGGCAGCCCTGTCTAACATGCTATTTCCTTCCTCAGCTTTTCTTCCAGCCAGGTGGCCCTTCACATGTAAACTCAGTCGGCCCAACTAAAGAACACTGTTCTCTTCGGGGCCTAGAGGAGGCTGTGAGATTCAGACTCTTCCGCGTCACTCTGGGCAGTAGAACCTCACTCCTGCACATCCGGTGGAGAGACTCATCCCAAGGAAGACTGTCATGGCACTTGCTGTCTGAAGCCATGAGGCAACATGGCACAGAACACCCCGGAATTCAGGGCTGGCTGGGCTGGGCGTGGCTAAGGCAATGGCAGGGTGGGTCTCCCTCCACTCAAGGAGGCAGGTTACCATGGTCCTTCCACCTCCCACACCTTCATTCTCTTACTTCCCCAGACCCATCCTGCCACCAACAAAGCCAGCACTGTACCCTAGAGATGGCTGAAGTTTTGGGGGAGGGAGACTAGCTCCTCCCACTGTCCCCCATGCTTCTTTCATAAACTCAGAGTTTGATTAACTACTTCAACATCATAGCCAAGGATTAAGGTGTCACTCCCTTTGCAAGTATCACTAACAGAGGATGGAGACCTCATGACTCTAATGGTGATCACCCGGCCCTGAGCAGCAGTGACCGCCTCCAGCTACAGGTACAAAGCTCTCTAATCAACAGGCACGCCCAAACAACACAGGAGTTTTGTGCAATCCCCCTACTGCCCACCCCCAGAAAACTCGAAGGCTTTCTGCGATTTTAAAGTGCATCTAAGTGCAGGCAAGACTCTGTAAACCCTGATCTTGGTGAGGCTCCGCCAGCACTCGGAGGTGGTGCTCTCCGGCCTGTGAGTCACAGCCCTGCTTGTCTGAAGAAACAACAAAGTCCTCCATCTGTCTCCAGGGTGCACGTAAGAGGGTTAGGAAATTCAATACCATTCAGCTCTTGGAAGCACGGGAGCCCACCTGCAGGCACTCATGCCACGTCTTATTTCTAGCAAGTACTGTAAGGGTCGCTGCACAAAAGCATGAGACAGCGTCAGGGCCCTAAACCGTTGGGACCCAGTGCCCAGGACTGCCCGGAGCCCTGTGCGGAGCCAAGTGTGGATCAGCCCACAGGCAGCCCCTCCAGGGATGCCACTGCGCCTGTGGGCTCAGCAATCTCAGTCTCTCAGCTTCTACCCCTGCCCCTGCCCTGGCAATGCTCTCTTCGCTCAGGCGCTACACCGCCCTTTTCTGTTGGTTTGTTTGTTTTGTTTCTGAGATGGAGTCTCTCTGTGTCACTCAGGCTGGAGTACAGCGGGGCGATCTCAGCTCACTGCAACATCTGCCGCCAGGGTTCAAGTGATCCTCCTGCCTCAGCCTCCCAAGTAGCTGGGATTACAGGCCTGCACCACCACACCTGGCTAATTTTTGTATTTTTTGTATTTTTAGTAGAGATGGGGTTTCACCATGTTGGCCAGGCTGGTCTCGAACTCCTGACATCATGATCTGCCCACCTCAGCCTTCCAAAGTGCTGGGATTACAGGCGTGAGCCACCGCGCCCAGCCTACACTGCCCTTTTAATAACATGAACCAGATCCGTGTTCTCATGATTCAGTGTCCACTGCTCTTCCATTCCACTCGGGGAAAAACTCACCCTTCAAGCAGCCCCAAAAGTCCCCACCCCTCCGACGCTACCCCCGCCCCCCGCCCCCAGCCCCGCATCAACCCTTCACATTCGGGCCACAGCAGGCCCCTTCCAGCTTCTACAACACGTGGATCTTAGGCCCACCTCCTGGTGGTTCCCTCTGCCGGAAGCACACGTCCCCAGTTGTGCAAAAGTAGTTCCTGAACCTTCCAGCCTCAGCCCAAATGTCAAGACCTCTTGAGGACTCCCTGACCCCAGGTCTCTGACGGCACTCCTCAGAGCCCAAGGTTGGCCTCTCTTTTCCTTACCTTCCCCCTCCCAGTACCAGCCCCATGAGGACAGAGCGTGCTGGCCCCTGGTCGCTGCTGTGTAGCCCCCAGGACCCAGCAGGGAGCTTGGCTCACAGCATGCAGTCCAGCACACACTGGGTGTAGATCTTGGCAAAGTGCCGTCCAACCCATGCACTTCCTTAGAAGGACAAGCCTGCTCACCCGCGAGGCCCCTGCCCTCTAGAACCACCATTCAGAGACAGGCAAAACCGGGCAACCCAGACAACGTCCACGTCTGCCCCGCTACTAGCAAACTGGACATAGTCCCCAGGGTTCTGACCCTAATTCCATCCAGAATAGTCCCCTCACTAGAACCCAGACACACACCCCTGTGAAGAAGAAAATTCACCTTTTAAAATTATCTTGTCTGTCGCTACAAAATAAATGCTCTTTGATCAAAGGTGTCAATAAGGCTGGGAGCTGACATGCCGGTAATCAATAGAGATCTCACCCCACATTTACTAACAGACGTGGGTTTTAAGCAGAGGCACTGAGACAGCACCACGAGGACTGTGCCTGCCCCACGCACCTCTTGCCACAAAACAGGGTTTCCCGTGACTGCTTTCAACTGCTGCACAGCATTCAGTTTCCAGGAGGTGGACAGAACCGAGCTGAAGTGTCCTTCCCTCCCAGCACCCGCTCCCTCTCACTGCTGGTGGCGACCAGTGCAGTGGTTTAAGGCCCGCATCCTTCCAAGAGCCCCTCACCGGCAGCCCCTGCCCAGGTGCCGAGTCACACCTGCCTCGCCAAACTGCACAGGAGGCTCTCCCAGGCAGGGCGAAGACCACTTCCAGAGGAAGCCCCGTGACAGCATGACCACACCTCAGTCAGCCTCAGTGCTCTGGCCAACCTAGGGCCCGTGATTATGGCACGGAACCAACCACCATGCTGTGAACACTCGCACATGTACGCGTGCGCACAGGCACATGCACACATACACAAAGCACACGTGCATCCACACGTACAGCAAACATTCACAGCTGCATGCACACACACACACCCACCTATACATGCACACACATCCATGTGCTCACTTGCACTCTCACATGTATGTGCACACACTCATGCACATATGCACTCCCACACTTTCACATGATCACGCTCCATGCACGCACACACACTTTCACATACACTTGTGCACACACGCAGACTCACACCCATGCATACACAGAGCAGGGTCTCCCTGGGACGCTTCATCCCTGGATCTCATTAGCACCGGGCCCCAATGATGTACATTTCCCTCTCCAGTAACCCCCGACCCAGTGCATGCCTCTCCAACACACCAATAAAAGTTCCTCCACCTGGAGCCTGGCTTGAGGGTAAAAGGGTGAAGATTCTAAAGCCATCTGAAGTTCCCAGGGATTTGATTAACCTTTTGCTGGAAACAATCTCATTAGGAAATAGCCTTCCTCACTAAGATTGTGAGCCAAATGTCAGGATTTAAATATTACCCAGGCCAAGTTATAATTAAAATGTTAATGGCCAAGGATTTAAAAACATGAGTGGCTCCTGTTCGCCCCATGAACAGATTCAGACATGGAGTAATTAGGACACTTCAGAGCATGGTTGTTTCTGGGCCCCTGGAGCTCTGGCGACTTCTATATTCTTATCTCTAGAAACACTGTCATTAGGCCAAGGGTGATCAAGACCACCGTGGCCAGAACACGCTAGCCAGTTGTGATTAATTCATCAGCAAAGTACTGAAGAGACTGGATCTCCTGATGCCTTCTAATGATGATGATGATGGGGGCGGGGGGCGGCAGCAGGGACCCCTGCACCTATCCCCATTTGCATAATTCTCAGGCACCAGGAGGGTACCCAGTGTGTCTCTCCTAACTGGCTCCTGCCACTGCTCATGGGATTCCTGTCTACTGTCCAGCCAGGACCACAGGAAAGAAGTGACCACCTCCAGGGGCCCCAGGAAGCACTCACTGCAGTTATGATGAGGCGACCCTAGAAGACAGGTGGCTGCCAGCCCCCAGGGATGACTAGGGACAAACAGAGCTCTCCTTGTGCCAATGGGTTCAGGAGAAAGGTGGCAGGAAATCCAAACGCAGCCCCCCCAGTCACAGGTTCTGCACCCACCCCTCACGAACTTATCCACACACCTCCCCTGTGCATTCGGCCTTCACCTCACTTCATCTCTGATATGTTTTAGCTGTCCCCACCCAAATCTCATCTTGAACTGTAGCTCCTATAATCCCTGCGTGTCGTAGGAGGGACCTAGTGGGAGGTAATTGAATCATGGGGGCAGGTTTTTCCCGAGCTGCTCTCTCGATAGTCAGTAAGTCTCACGAGATCTGATGGTTTTATAAAAGACAGTTCTCCTGCACACTCTCTCTTGCCTGTTGCCATGTAAGACATGCCTTTGCTCCTCATTCACTTTCCATCATGATTGTGAGGCCTCCCCAGCCACGTGAAACTCTGAGTCCATTCAACCTCTTTTTCTTTATAAATTACCCACTGTCGGGTATTTCTTCATAGCAGTATGAAAATGGATGAATACAATCTCACTCCTGAGTCTGCAGAACCTGTGTGAAACAGGACTCTAAGCGACCCTCAGTTTTCCTCCTTTTGCTGGGAAATGCCACAACTAGAGAAATAAGATCAATGCACAGCCCGATGACTGCAGCTGACAACACCGTACTGTGTAAGTGCTGGAACTTTGATAAGAGAGTCCATTTCAGGTGCTCTCCTTGCTAAAAACAAAAAGGTAACTGTGTGAGGAGATGCAAATGCGAATTTGCCTGACTGCAGTACTCATTTCACTACGTGTATACACAGCAAAATACCATCCTGCGTGCCTTACGATACATACAATTTCTACTAAAAAGTAATCCTAAAAATAGAAATAGATTCTTAAAAGAAATGAGATCGCACGCTGCCCATAGGATTTTTCTCAGTCCTCACTCTGAAGGGAAGAGCCCTGGCCCTTGGCGTCCCTCCCTTCTGAACAGTTTCACCTTCTGCTTCTGACACCTCCCACACCCTCCTCTTGGAGACGGGGCGTCCACAAAGGCAGAGCATTCTGGAGACTGCCCCGAAGGCAGGCAGGACTCTGCATTTGATCCCAAGGAGCCTTCCCGGTGCTGCCTGTCCCTTGCTTTGAGCACGGCATCTTGGTACCTACCCTATCCTGTCAACCAGGTCCCAGAGCACGTTGGGCGTGGGCACCAGTGGGGAGCCATCATACAAGACCATGGCCGCTCCTGTGGCCAGAATGGACACCATCCAGTTCCACATCATCCAGCCGGCCTGCAAAGACAGGAGGGGTGCGGCTTCAGTGGGCGCTAGGCAGCTCCCCCAAGCGCTGCCCGCTCAGCTTCCCATGTCCCTGGGAAAACGCCTAAGATGGAGCCACAGGTTGGCGCTAACTGCCCATTTCAAACGCAGGACATTCTGGCCCAGCAACTCCCCATCTAACAATGGACCGCACAGACATAGTCACACATGTGCATGAAGACGCATCACAGAATGTCTGCTGCAGCCTTACTGGTGACAGAGAGAAAGCAATGTAGGTGTTATCGACACAAGAAAGGTCACAGGAGGTGCACACTTGCTACTGACACTCCTACACAGTCACTGAACCCACATGAGGCGTTCTGAACAGCACCTGGCCCCCAGCAGTACGACGGCAGCCATTGCGCAGCCATGAAACAGAATGAGGTCCGGACTGACACGGAACCATCCCCAAGACATTGTTCATCCATGATGAATGGTGTCAGGAACCTGCCTCCTGCCTGCCACAGCCCAGGGCTGTCCCCAAATCACGTGGGCTATAGTGACCCAAAACCAACGTCCCCCGGAAGGCCCACCCACACCTACTTCCCATGCACAAAGGCAGAGGGCACGAGGACACAGCCAAAGGTCTCCATTTAGTTGAGTTGCTTTCTTCCTTTTTTTTTTTTCCCCGAGACAAGGTCTCACTCTGTCACCTAGGCTGGAGTGCAGTGGCACAATCAGAGCTCACTACAGCCTCGACCTCCTAACCTCAAGTGATCCTCCTGCCTCAGCCTCCCATGTAGCTGGGACCACAGATGTGAGCCACCACACCCAGCTAATTTTTTTATTTTTTGTAGATGAGGTCTCACTTTGTTGTCCAGGCTAGTCTTGAACTCCTGACCTCAAGGGATCCTCCTGCCTCAGCCTCACAAAATGCTGGGATTACAGGCATGAGCCACTGCACCTGGCCATTGAGCTGCTTTCTGAACAGGTCTTAATGTACTTATTCAGTTTCTTTTATTGAGGAACCGTTCCCCAAAGAGTGCCTGGAAGCCCCAAGCAGCATAGCATTCCTGGCCACCTCATTGTCCAACAAAGCTGCTAAAAGTTGAGTCCAGGCCTGCTGGCTCACACCTGTAATCCCAGCATTTTGCAGGGCAAGGTGGGAAGATCACTTGAGCTCAGGAGGTTGAGACCAGCCTGCGTAACTCAGTGAGACCTGGTCTCTATGGAAAAACAACTTTTTTTTTTTTTTTTTGAGACGGAGTCTCACTCTGTCACCGAGGCTGGAGTGCAGTGGCACAATCTCAGCTCACTACCATCTCTGCCTCCTGGGTTCAAGCGATCCTCCCACCCCAGCCTCCCAAGTAGCTGGGATTACAGGTGTCCACCACCACACCTGGCTAACTTTTTTGTATTTTTAGTAGAGACAGGGTTTTACCATGTTGGCCAGGCTGGTCCTGAACTCTGACCTCAAGTGATCCACCTACCTCATCCTCCCAAAGTGTTGGGATTACAGGCATGAGCCACCATGCCTGGCCTCTAGAAAAAAAAAATTTTTTTAATTAGCCAGGCATGGTGGAGTACACCTGTGGTCTCAGCTACTTGGAGGCTGAGGTGGGAGGATTACTTGAGCCCAGGAGTTTGAGGCTGCAGTGAGCCATGATCACCACTGCACGCTAGGCTGAGCAACAGAGTGAGACTCTGTCAAAAGAAAAGAAGAAAGGCAAAGGGAAAAAGGGTGACAAAAGGCAAAGGGAAAATGGGAAAGGGAGGGGTAGGGAGGGGAAGGGAGGGGAAAGAAAGGGAAGGAAGGGTAAGGAAGGGAGGAGAAGGAAGGGAGGGAGGGAGAGTGGGTCACAGTACAGGCTGGGCCCAGGGCTGCAGGACATGAAACAACTGCCACGGAGGCTGCTGTTAGAACCCAGGTGGGGAGGCCAGGTGCGGGGGGGAGGCCAGGTGCGGGGGGGAGGCCAGGCACGGTGGCTCATGCCTGTAAACCCAGCACTCTGGGAGGCCGAGGCGGGCGGATCACGAGGTCAGGAGATCGAGACCATCCTGGCTAACACGGTGAAACCCTGTCTCTACTAAAAACACAAAAAATTAGCTGGGCGTGGTGGTGGGCGCCTGTAGCCCCAGCTACTCAGGAGGCTGAGGCAGGAGAATGGCATGAACCCGGGAGGCGGAGCTTCCAGTGAGCTGAGATCGCGCCACTGTACTCGAGCCTGGGCAACAGAGCAAGACTCCATCTCCAAAAAAAAAGAACCCAGGTGGGGTCAAGCTGCTCCAAGAAAAATCTAACTACCTGATTCTTAGTGGGCAGGATCCTTCCAGTAAAAATGAAATGCCTCTGAGAAAACTGCTCTAAATTTTTTAGTTCTTTCCATTGTATCTTTACTCTCAATACAAGACCCTCCCGTTTTAAATTGCCGTGTCCCAGGGAAGCAGCTGAATCCTACATCATCGTAGCTGCTGGGAGCTTTCTGCAACTCCTTAAGGACACTGCACTGATGCTGCTGGCCGAGATTCCTGCTCAGAAATATTTGAGAAAGGATGCGGCACACAAGGGACCATTGGTGGGGGTGGGGCTAGCACCAGTATTCTACATTAGGGACTGGGGACAGGGGTGGGTTGTAGAGCAAATCCCTGCAGCTGAAAGAAACCTGAATCTTTGTCCCAAGCCCCTTATTAATCCACAGCTGGTCACAGAGAGCCGGGAGGGGCCTCTCAATAGTCACACATCAAAAACACACCCAAGGTCACCACTCCTCAGTCTGTGTGAGATCCCAGGGGTCCGTCCCCTGCACCGGTGTATGTGTGAGGTCCCAGGAGTCTGTGCCCCCTCCTCCATCTGTGTGCAGTCCCAGGGGTCTGTCCCCACTTCTGCATCTATGTGAGGTCCTGGGGGTCTGTCCCCACTCCTGCATCTGTGTGCAGTCCCGGGGGTCTGACACTCTCCTGCACCTGTGTGAGGTCCCAGGTGTCCGTCCCTGCTCCTGCATCTGTGGGCAGTCCCGGGAAGTCTCTCACAAGGGGTACAGAAGGGCCCTGGGCATCGACCTCACAGGTCAGGCATGTGCCTGCTGCATTCCACTCGGCATAAAAACTCAGCATGCCAGGGGTGGTGGCTCACACCTGTAATCCCAGCACTTTGGGAGGCTGGGGCAGGTGAATCATGAGGTCAGGAGTTCGAGACCAGCCTGGTCAACATGGTGAAACCCCATCTCCACTAAAAATACAAAAAATTAGCTGGGCGTGGTGGCGCGTGCCTGTAGTCCCAGCTACTCAAGGCTGAGGCAGAAGAATCCCTTGAACCCAGGAGGCAGAGATTGCAGTGAGCTGAGATCGAGCCACTGCACTCCAGCCTGGGCGACAGAGCTAGACTTCATCTCAAAACAAACGAAAACAAACAAACAAACTCGGCACAGAAGCACCACTCAGGACCTGTAGCTAGATCATTCTGGAAGCTCTTGATGTTTTCAGTTCTCCTCTGGGGTAAAATACACTTGCTTTAACTTGTCCTAACCTTCTGTCTTTCAGTGCTCAGCACGGGCAGGAAGCCCTCCAACACCTTGAGTTGAGTTCTGGTTTCATGGCCTGGATTCCACAGCCATGTGAGGTCTCAGTGGTCCCGGGACCTCACATAGATGCAGGAGTGGGGATAGACCCCTGGGACTGCACACAGATGGAGGAGGGGGGACAGACTCCTGGGACCTCACACATACACCAGTGCAGGGGACGGACCCCTGGGATCTCACACAGACTCAGGAGTGGTGACCTTGGGTGTGTTTTTGATGTGTGACTGTTGAGACGCCCCTCCCGGCTCTCTGTGACCAGCTGTGTATTCCACGTGGATTCCAAGCTGCTGATTGCAAGCTGTGGAAGAGCAGGCCAACTCGACACCATGCGCTGGGGGAGCTCTCACCACAGTTCAGCACAGGCCAGCGCCCAGGGAAGCCTTTACCATGTGTCATGGGCTGGTGTCCGGGGAAGCCCCTACTGTGGTATAGCACAGGCCAGCACCTTGGGGAAGCCCTTACCGTGGTGTAGCACAGGAGGATGTCACTGCTGGTCATGTTGCCGTGCAGCAGATGCTCCTTCAGATGCTGGATGAGGGTGCCCTGCAGGGGAGACACGAGGAGTGGGTCCTCTCTGTTAGGCATACAGTACCAGGAACCTGGTACCTGACCCACGCGCCGCTCAGACGCTGCCAGGAAGAAGCCCCAGCAGATTCCCATTTTCCTTCCTGGGAGAAGCAGACTTCGGAGGCTCCCCGCTCTCCCCTGTGATGAGCCATGCCCCCATATCCCTCTGCCCCGAGAGCTGAGCGTGGCTTGTAGTCTGGAGAGGAAAACCCTGACAATCCTGTCTGCCCTCAAGCTCTCAGTGCCCAGGACATCAAGGGTACCACGGAGGCCCACCAGTTTCAGGCAGAACAGAAGTGACCCTTACTGAGAAGAGAGTCAACGAGCAAAAGACCAGGGCCTAACCCTTGCAGGACAGGTGCTAGCCCAGCCTCATGGGGAACAGGGAACACGGGGGTGAGGGGGATGTGGTGGGGGTGGGGCGCCGGCAACAGAGCAAGACTGTAGCTGGGACTCACGTTCAAGATCGGGGTTCAGGAATGCCTCAGCTGAGTGGACAGCACAAGACCCTGCTTCTGGCTAAAACACCCAAGCAGACCCGCTCCCTCCCACCCACTATACACTATTACCTTCAGTTTTGGTGCTTAATCGGCACTGTATTTGCACGGTCCAGAACTCTGAAGCATATACTATGAAAAGCCATCCTCTCTCCCTGTCCTATACCCAGCTCTCCCCAGAGGCAGCCAGTCCTAGCAGTTTCCTGTGAATGTCTTTCTTGCTGATGCCAGCACATATTTATTAGGGCCATTTTGTTCATTGTGAGCCAGTGTCCCACACTTTGCCTTTTCCACCCAACAGCATACCTGGGACATCTTCCTTGGCATGCCAGGAGCTCCCTCATGTCTGTTTACAACTATATAATCTTCCACTGCCCAGAACACACTTGTTCCAAGCAACTCTGTGTGTCCGGCAGGGGCAGGGAGGAGAGGAAGCTTCCCATCCATCGCCAGGCACAACAAAGACAGCAGAGCCAGCAGCCCCTGCACCCGTCACTCCACACTCCCAGCCTCGGTTGTCCTATCTTTCCAACAGATCTTGTACAAGATCCTGAGGACAGACGGCATGCTGCCCCTTCAGTGACCACTGCCCTTCAGTCTGGTCCACAGATGTGAGCCTCTGGCTCATGACAAAGGTGCTTCTGGTCATGGAGGGGCTAGAGGGCTGAAGCAAGGACTTGTGTATTAAAACCCAGTCATGAAGGCCCTCGTCATACCCAAGGGAAAAGCTTCCAAAAGCCAGTTGCAGGAGACGATCCCTTTAAGAGCTCAACAGGAACAATTCTATCCAACACAGGCTCCCATTCAGGAGCCAAAATTCTTATTCCAGAGTCCATCCCAAACAGGCAACCGCCACCTGGCCCACAAACAGCTACAACTGAAGCCTCCAGAGACTGCCAGGCAGACGGGTAGATGCTGCCTGATACGGTTTGGCTCCACGTCCCCATCCAAATCTCATCTTGAATTGTATTCCCATAATTCCCACATGTTGTGGGAGGGACAAGGTGGGAGATAATTGAATCATGGGGGCAGTTTCTCCCATACTATTCTCACGGTAGTGAATCAGTCTCATGAGATCTGATGGTCTGATAAAGGGAAACCCATTTCATTTGGTTCTCATTCTCTCTCTTTGCCTGCTGCCATCCATGTAAAACGTGACTTGCTCCTCCTCGCCTTCTGCCATGATTGTGAGGGCTCCCCAGCCACGTGGAACTGTTAAGTCCATTAAACCTTTCTTTTGTAAATTGCCCAGTCTCGGTATGTCTTTTTTTTTTTTCAGAGAGTCTTGCTCTGTCACCACGCTAGAGTGCGGCAGTGCAATCTCGGCTCACTGCAACCTCCACCTCCCAGGTTCAAGCGATTCTCCAGCCTCAGCCTCCCGAGTAGCTGGGACTACAGGTGCACACCACCACGCCCAGCTAATTTTTTATTTCCAGTAGAGACGGGGTTTCACCATGTTGGCCAGGCTGGTCTTGATCTCTTGACCTCGTGATCTGCCCACCTTGGCCTCCCAAAGCGCTGGGATTACAAGCGTGAGCCACCGCGCCCGGCCCTCAGTATGTCTTCATCAGCAGCATGAAAACAGACTAATGCACTGCCCTTTTCTGCAGTCCCCCGAGACTGCCTCCAGGCTCTGGAAGCTGAGCTGCAGGGTGGAGTTTAACAAGAATCCCCAGTGAGGGTCAAGAGACAGCCTCCCCTTCCCTTCCCCAGGCACTCAAAAGCTTCTTAGAAAGTTCCATGACACTCTGTTCTCATGGGCAGTGGGTAGGCAATAATTTGGGGGTGACAAACTTTTCAGGAACTGTCTCCACGAACTAAATCTTTCCACGAATCCACTTAAAGGACAGGGAACTCTGATTCTACGAGCCTGTGGCAAATCCCTCTCCCATTTTCTTTTTCACTTGAAATTAGCATTTAACTCTGCAGCTTCACCCACGTGGTCTGCTGAGAGCACAGCGGAGCTACAAGCCCGCATTCGTTCAGTGGTTCATTAGCCTCATTCTCTCAGACGGCACAAAACGAACAATGGGCCCTCCTCCTCTCCCAATGATTTCTCTGTGTGAATCTTAACAAGTTACATCCATCGTTTTTCCCTTAATTCTTAAATATTTATGGTCAAGTCTGAATGCTTTCCCTGAGGGTAAGGCAGCATAAACGGCATGGTTTCCTGGGTCTCAGCGCCAGAGAGTAATTTCATGTAAAGGAAGAGAACGGGGAACCACTTTCTGACACCCTTCATGGACTTACCAACAAACCAGTAAAATAATCCCCACCCCACTAAATCGGGAAACTTATGAGCCCCTGGGACTCTGGCCTATGTTGCCTCACTGTTTTCAAGTTTCTGGTCAAGATAACACTAGAAAACGAGCAAGATGCTTAGTCACTTCTCCAGAGATGCAAGAGCCCAGTGAAGATGGGGTACATATAGTTTTTCCTGATTTTTCCACACTCTAAATATATCAGGCATGATCATTTTATGAGCAAGCTATATTATATCTAATACATTTTATGCCCCTCTTAAAAAAAATGACATGCACTATGCAAAGAGCACTAAAAATAAAAGTACAGTTACACATTTCCATTTATCCTAAAATGTCTCGTTTGGCCACATACACCCGCTCCCGCCCTTGTCTGCAAGATTTCTAAAAATGCTCATCTCGGTGGCTTATTAACAGACCTGCGCCCAGGTGCACGAGGGCTGCCCTTTCAGAGGGAAAATGCAATTCCAACTACACCTCATACTGTGAACACACCCCAGCTGGCTTTCATAAAATCAGATTATTTGAGTGACAGGACAGCTCTCGGCCTACAAAGAGGCAACTCGGTTGAGCCAGTGTAACTGCCAGAAATAAGGCCTTTGCCCCCCACCACTAACATCAGCCCCTTGCTCCCACTCCCGGGTTTCTTGAGAATTAACCTGTGTGGACAGGCTCTTGGACCTTCGGATCTATTTCACAGCCTACAACAAGACCTTCAGTGAATCCAGATCTAGGTGATGATGAAGCCACATTGACTCCTTTCCACATTCTGATGAAAAGACTCTGTAAAAAGCCTAATAGGGCTTTCAAATGATTCCAGTATAAATGTTTCCTTTTTACAGAAGGGATTCGAACTGCTTCTAGGTAGAGGGAACATCTGTAAAAGCTAAATGAGCTAGAATAAAGGAACCTGTATATCTCCTTTTCAAATGCCACTGTCTTATCAAGCAAAGGTTTCTCCACTAGGAGAATTCTCTTCTTCTGAGTTTGGGGGGAAAAGTGGTGATCAGAAGGTTTGACCAAGATATGGTGGATTTTTCTTCTCCCTGTGGGCTGAGCCAACTGAAAGGGAAATGGGGAAATGAGCTATGGGGAGAGCTGAAGAGCTGGCCCAGAGGAGAGCTAGAGCAGCTTGAGGGTGAGAGCCACAGCATGGAGCGAGCATCCTGACTCTCACAGACTGCCCCAGGAGAAGTCTGAGTGCAAGGTAAGGATTCAACAAGAAGCTCTCTTATCAAGCCCAGGGGCAGAGGAGGATCAGAGAAAGTAAGACATGATAGCAGTTACTAGAAAAGAACTACATTCAACCGGGCACGGTGGCCCACACCTGTAAACCCAGCACTTTGGGAGGCCGAGGAGGGCGGATCACAATGTCAGGAGTTGGAGACCAGCCTGGCCAACATAGTGAAACCCTATCTCTACTAAAAATACAAAAAAAAAAAAACTTAGCCAGCCATGGTGGTGGGCACCTGTAATCCTAGCTACTCAGGACACTGAGGTAGGAGAATCACTTGAACCCGGGGGCAGAGGTTGCAGTGAGCCAAGATTGTGCCACTTCACTCCAGCCCAGGTGACAATGCTGGGACTCCATCTCAAAAAAAAAAAAAAAAAAAAAGCAAAGCACCACATTGACCCAGGCATTTCATTTCTGAAGACTGGCCTAGTGAAATCACAAAAATGAAATACACTGACGTTGTGTCCCCCCACCCCCCATAGATGCACGGAGAAGAAAACAATACCCATTTCCAGGGTGTTCCCACCAAAGCTGCATAACCTGGACCTAACCACGAGGAGACACCAGTCAGACCCAAAGAGAGCCATTCTGCCAAACCAGGAGCCTGGGTTCTTCGAAAATGTCAGTGTCACGAAAGACGAAGAAGCCCGAGGAACTGTTCCAGACCCAAGGACGTGCAGGAGACCTGACGACTGACATGCCACCACCTGAGCTGCTAGCACACTACTGGGAAACTGGCGACCTGAGTGTGGACCGTAGATTAGGGGACAGCACTGCACCAACGTCAACCTTCCTGAATTTGATGAGCATGTTACACTTCTGTAAGAGAACGTTTTTGTTCTTGGGAGATACGTGCTGAAATATTAAAGAGTGAAAGATCATTACGGCTCCGACGTACTCCAACGAGTTCAGCAAAAAGCAAACTAACAACATGTGTATATATGCTGAGAGAGAGAAAGAAGGCAAAAGAAGCTGTTAGGACATGTTAAAAATTGATGTTGACATCAGGCACAGTGGCTCATGCCTATAATTCCAGCACTCAAGAGGACAAGGCAAGAGGATCACTTGAGCCCAAGAGTTCATGACCAGCCTGGGGAACATAGCAAGACCCTATCTCCACAAAAATGAAAAAGTAGCATGTGCCTGTAGTCCTACGTACTTGGAAGACTGAGGTGAGAGATTGCTTGGGCCCAGGAGGTAGAGGTTGCAGTGAGCCATGATCACACCACTGCATTCCAGTCTGGGCAACAAAGTGAGAAACTGTCTCAAAAAAAAAAAATGACATTGAAAATGTTAAAAACAGAATGTTAACAATGGAAGAATCCAGCTGAAGGGTGCCATGGAGCTTACTATTCTTGCCACTTTTCTATAGGTTCTCTAGGTATTTTATTTTTTTCAAAAATAAAAGGTTTGTTTGAGCCTGGTGGCTCACATCTGTAATCCCAGCACTTTCGGAGGCCAAAGCAAGTGGATTACATGAGCCCAGGGGTTTGAGACCAGCCCGGGTAACATGGCAAAACCCGATCTCTACAAAAAAAAAAAAAAAACAAGTAGGGCATAGTGGTACATGCCTATGGTCCCAGATGCGTGGGAGGCTGGGTGGGGAGGGTTGCTTAAGCCCAGGAGGCAAAGGTTGCAGTGAGCCAAGGTCGCACCACTGCACTCCAGCTGGGTGACAGATCAAGACTCCATCTCAAAAAAGTAAATAAACAAATAAATAAAAGGTTAAAAGTCACTAACCTATACATATAAATTCTACTGCATAGTATTAACATATTATTTCAGGTGCTTTAATAAAGTTAGACTTTTGGCGAAATAAGAAATATTAAAAGCATGTGTCATGGGCTGAACTATGTACCCCCAAAATTCATATATTGAAGCTCTAATCCCCAGTATCTCAGAATGTGACTAAATGGGCCTTTAAAAGGTGACGGAATTTAAATGAGGCTGTCAGAGCAGGCCCAGATCCAATCTGACTGGGGTCCTCAGGAGAAGAAGCTTGGACACATACAGGGAGATACCAAGGGTGTCATGTGAAAGACCACATGAGGACACAAGCCAAGGCGCGAGGCCTCAGACAAGAACAACCGGGTGGCACCTTGGTGTTGAAGCCACACAGCCTGTGGTATTTTGTTATGGCAGCCCTAACAGACTCACAGCACAGGTAGGCTCTTTCTCAGTTAATTAGACTCTAATAATAACCTAATAACCTAGTAACCTAGCCTTCTAATAACCTAACCAGTGGCTTTCAAATATTTTACCACAACCCACGGTCAGATGTAAGTTTTACAAGGCCCCCGGCACGTGCACACATCCACTCCACATAATGACAGCTTCACAAAACAACACCCATACCTCTTATGAGCCTATTCTGTGCTAACATTTTATTTTACTTTTATTTTTTGAGACAGGGTCTGGCTCTGTTGCCAGCTGGAGTGCAGTGGCACGATCTCAGCTCATTGCAACCTCTGCCTCCTGGGTTCAGGCAATTGTCCCACTTCGGCCTCTCGAGTAGCTCAGACTACAGGCATGTGTCACCATGTCCAGCCAATTTTTGTATTTTTTAGTAGAAATGGGGTTTTGCCATATTGGCCAGGATGGTCTCAAACTCCTGGGCTCAAAGCAATCTGCCCGCCTCAGGTTCCCAAAGTGCTGGGGTTATGGGCGTGAGCCACTGCACCTGGCACTGTGCTAATATTATCTATTCTTGTCTATTCTGATTCGTTCTTTTTAAAATAGGTGGCAGGGCCCACCTACTGAGTTCACAATCCTCCAGCTGGTCTGGACCTGCAGGGTGAATGTAGCTGGTTCAGCCAGCGCACCCCCCGCCCCCAAGGCACACTGCACTGTACAGTGACCTCCAAGCCTGTCACCATGGTGGTAGGTGCCATCCCAGTCCCTGAAGTGGCAGCTCTCCACTGCCCTGGGCCCAGTGCCGGATCTCCGCGCAGCACCCCACTTGGAGAGAAGCTGCATGTTGGACTCTCCGGGAATGGGGTGCAGTCTGACAACCCCAACGCTGCCATCATCAGCTGGGAGGCCCTGTTGGAGCAAACAGACAACAGGAGGCCCCTGCAGAGCTTTCCCCAGAGACCTACCCCAGCGGAATGCACCATGCATTTGGGTGCGCCCGTGGTGCCCGATGAAAACATGATGAACAGTGGGTGGCTGAAGGGCAGCTGCTCGAACTCCAGCTGCGGGGCCTGCTCGCTGGTGCCGGTGGCAAGAAAGTCGTCCAGAAACACACTGTGGGCCGAAAAGCAGGGAAACACACCATGAACGTCCCAGAATGCTGGACCGGACCCGCTGATTCCACCCATGCACTGCCCTCTGTTTCTACCCCAGAAAAGCCAGGATTCCAGGGGGATGGTGGCCTGATTTGGAAACTTTCTGGGACCAGCAGAGGAAGTCAGATCTCAGAGATTCAAGCTAATTGAAGGAAAACTCATTGATCGAGTAAAGGTTTCAAGTTGCTTAATCAGCACTGCTGACAGGGCCAAGGGCTGTCTTTTAGAGAATCTTTTGTTTTCATAACCACCATGGAGAAGGATCACTTACAATGAACAAGCCATGTGTGTACCAACACTGCTGAAGGAGGCTTTGGAAATGGCCTTGAAGTCTTCTGAGCTCATGTCCTTTGTTTGCTGTTCATCACCTGATTGGCAAATGCTTTGTTTCCAATGATCGACCAAAAGGAAGCACTTACCAAGTGGGTCTGAATTAAGATGCTTCCCCCGTGGGGAGACGGGAGAGGAGGAGATGCTAGATTAATGAGCCCTTCCTACAGATGTGGCGCCAATTTCCTAAACCACAGCTCTATGACAGAGAACCGCTCAGCAAATACCATGTGTTATCACTAACTTACTAGATCCTGAGGTTTACAATAGCAAGATACAAATATCTGTCCAAGAACAAATAAAATTCATCCTAGCTATTGACTGTCACCCAGGAAGTGTGCCTGGGCTTACCCCCAAAGCTGACATGCAGCATTGCTGTAGGTGGCCAAGAACCATCAAAGGGGCAACACAAACAGGAGATTTGTTTTCTGCACTAGAAACAGCTGCAGAAGCCACAAGCCATCTTGGGAAAAGGTGGTTTTCTATTTTGAGATGAGCAGCACCACCCATCTGAACACACTGGCCCTATACTCAAATGACAAATGGAACTGTCTTTCAGGGAAGGAGGTGGGAATCAGTTAAACGCAGCCCGCAACCATTTGCTAGGGATAGTTACTCTGAAATACAAATGCCATACATCCTAAAATGAAGAATTTTGCTGTGCACCCTTAAAAGATAAAGGTTTCTCCTGGGGAAGACACGGTGGTTTAAAAAGGGCATCCAAAGTAATTCAGCTCTAAGCAAGAAACAAACAAAGCCGTCTGCTCCAGCGTGTCAGGAAAACTATTCACTGAGGAACTTTACGGCCAATGAAAACTCCATCCCACCTCTACCTCCTGTAAGAATCCCATTATAAAGCGCCCAAACTAATCAGACACTTCCCATGGAGAAAAGCCTTTTCTTTCAAATGGCCCATAAATCACAGCACACAACGATTACCTTTGTTAAAGCTCTTCTAAGAATGAAAAGCCCACAGGGTGGCTCCCCCGACCCCCGTCAGTTCTCCACAGACGGACACGTACCCTATTCTGCTTTATCTGTGGCATCCACAATCAAAGGACAGACTGCAGTGGGAGTCCAGCCCTTGGGGTGTCAATAGGGGGCTTGTGCATTGTATCGGACTAAATGAAGTGGCTAACACGATTCTGCCGGATGCCCTCATTTTATATCAACTGCTGATGAATATTATTCAGAAAAAAATAAAAGCCGGGCCAACCAGGGGGCTGGTAAACCCTGTCTGGTTTTCCTCCTAGCCTCCGTGCATCATGGCCTCCATCCATACAGCTGGGGCGCTAAATCCGAGGTTGCATGAAATAAAGCTGGGCTCTGGCACCTGACTGTAATTTATTAAGGTCGGCAGGGTCCCACAGTCCACAGGGATAGGCACCTGGGCCTGCCTGTGAAGGATCCGCCCATCCTGACTCAGGTGCTTCAGGGGACAGAGCCCACCGCAGCCGCACAATGACAGGCAGGATCACTCAGAGCTGACTGTGCACGCTTTGCAGAGCAGCGGCTTATTTAATCCTCCCAGCCAGCCTGAGAGGATGGTGCTGACAGAGTGTGGATGTTTGTCCCCACCCTCATCTCATGTTGACATGTAATCCCCAATCTGCAGGTGAGGCCTGGTGGGAGGCGTCTGCATCATGAGGGTGGATTCCTCGTGAATGGCATGGACTATCTACTTGGTGATGAGTGGGTTCTCACTGTGAGTTCACACGAGACCTGGTCATTGAAAAGTGTGTGGCACCCCGCCCCCCGCCCCCCTCCACTCCTGCTTTCCCATGTAAAGTGCCCGCTCCACTTCCCTTCCGCCATGATCACAAGCTCCATATGGCCTCCCCAGAAGCAGATGCCGGCACTATGCCTCTCGCACAGCCTGCAGAACCGTGAGCCAATTAAACCTCTTTTGTTATAAATTACCCAGTCTCAGGTATTTCTTTATAGCAAGGCAAGAACGACTTAAAACAGGTACCATCTCATCTCCATTTTACAGATGGAGACACAAGTCTCAGAGAGATTCCTTGCACAGGGTCACACAGCTGAGAGCTGAGCCTGACAAGTCGGATCTGAAGACCATGGCCCTCACCAACCACCACTTTGCCTGCAGCAGCCTTCAGGCTCCGGAATGTGCCCTGCACACACAGCTGTCCCTAGACCCTGCTCATACCTCAAAGCCACCCCCAGATGCCACCTCCCCAGATCCTACAGAGAAAACAACCAGGCCCTGCTGTCAACTCCTGGGCACATCTTGTCCCTCCCACTCCCAGTGGTCACAGCTCATCCTTCCTGCAGGTGGGTCTCACCTCTCCACCTAGACTGCAACTCCTGGAGGACAGGACACATGCTTTGTACCTCCTGGTGCCCCTGGGAACACCCTGACAGATGGTAATAAGCCACGCACCAACTACCACTTGCTGGAACAAAAAGGCCTCCGCCATCTCCTCCTCTCTTCCACCTCTGGTCCCCGTGGCGGGCATGAAGCCACCCTGCCATGTCTACGCAGCCCCTCCTCACCAGGCCTCGAGGAGCCACGTACGAGGTGCCCTCCAGTGGCCCAGACCCGAGGTTCAAGGGAAAGCTTACCCCGTGGGGGTAAATGCCTGAGCTCAGAACCCTCTCCCCTCAACTGTTTCAAGAAAAAATAAAGGGAGGTAACTCTAAGAACTTTGGGACAAATTCAACTTTGACTAAACCATAATCCATTTCCTTAATCTCTATTCAAAATTAAGATTCTTACAATTCTATTTGGTACACAAAACATGTGGTTTATTCTTTTATAAATGTCAGAAAGCCAAGGAAGAAAGATGTGATCAGCAATGGGGAACACATGTGTGTCCTAAAGGGTGAAAAATACCTATATCAGTGTTCATGTATGCATAGCCATACATACACATGTACACATGCCTGTGCACCTGTACGCATATGTACATGTGTAAATGCATATACATGTGTACACATGTAGATATGCATGTGTCTGTGTCGTGTGCATTGCATGCACCCACATGTGCACATACATGTACACATGATTTCCAATGCAGAACTTCTGTGGCCAATCTGGGAAGGTGGGCTTGGCCCCATCAGAGCCCCCTACACAAGGGACACCAGATCGGAAGAGTGAGGGTTCCTGGGACCTCTCTCTTCCGCCACTCATTTACTGTGTGGCCTTGGGGGATTTCCTCTGGGGCCGGCCTCAGGTGCCTCATCTACAAAATGACGCTTTTAACTAAAACTTCCTCCACTTCTAAAATCCTGAGTGACCCCCAGTGGGAGATCCAGGGGCCTACTTCCCCGCGGGAGCTCCAGTGGGTTCCACACGGACCTGTGGGTCAGAATGCGGTACATTACCTGTTGGGAATCTTTGAAAGGTCTATCTTCTCTCTGGAGGACACGTAAGGAATCACTACCACTTTCTTCAAGTCTGGTAGGCCTGGAAGGAGCGGGAGGAGAAAACACAAGGTTACAGGACAAAGATGCTTGGCTGCTGCTTTTTTCCCCCCCACAAAATATAACACCATCTGGGGCAGAGAATATAACACCATCTGGGGCAGAGACTACCCAGGCTGACTCCTGGCAGACTCTGATGTACCGGCACACACACCCGGCCATGGCGGCTGGGAGCTGGAAGGGCCACACACCTTTAACCACCTGCTGCAGCTTTTCCATGTGGTTGTGCTCTTTGCCGTTATAGACAACGGCCTCCACAGAGAAGATGAGCTTCGGCTGAATTTGAGAAAACCGGTCCAGCACACCCTGAAAGCAGGAGGAGAAAGTCATCATTGATCATCCAAAAGGCAAAACCCAGCAGGCATGGTGGTGGGTGCCTGTAGTCCCAGCTACTCTGGAGGCTGAGGTGGGAGGATTGCTTGAGCCCAGGAGTTCAAGGTTGGAGTGAGCTACGCTTGCACCACTGCATTCCAGCCTGGGCACAGAGTGAGATCCTGTCTCTAAAACAACAAAATGGCAAAAACCTTCAGTAGCCAATAGGACCGCTGCATTTCACAGGACAGAAAGGGCAACATCATCAGGTTGCATGGCCAGGTCCCTGTGTCCGCAGCACCCGCAGCCAATAAAGAAAGTAGATGTGGCCGGGCGCGCTGGCTCACACCTGTAATCCAAGCACTTTGAGAGGCCGAGGCAGGTGGATCACTTGAGGTCAGGAGTTCAAGACCAGCCTGGCCACTGTGGTGAAACCCCATCTCTACTAAAAATACAAAACTTAGCCAGGCATGGTGGCACACGCCTGTGGCCCCAGCCACTTGGGAGGCTAAGGCAGGAGAATCGCTTGAACCTAGGAGACAGAGGTTGCAGTGAGCCGAGATTGTGCCATTGCACTCCAGCCTGGGAACAGAGTGAGACTCTGGTCTTCAAAAAAAAAAAAAAAAAAAAAAAAAGGCAGGCACGGTGGCTCACGCCTGTAATCCCAGCACTTTGGGAGGCCAAGGCGGGCGGATCATGAGGTCAGGAGTTTGAGACCAGCCTGACCAACATGGTGAAACCCCATCTCTACTAAAAATACAAAAATTACCCAGGCATGGTGGTGCACGCCTGTAGTCCCAGCTACTCAGGAGGCTAAGGCAGGAGAATCGCTTGAACCCGGGGAGGCAGAGTTTGCAGTGAACTGAGATAGTGCCACTGCACTCCACCCTGGGCAACAAAGCGAGACTCCATCTCAAAAAAAAAGTTGATCAAAGCACATCTTATATCTGAGAACAACCACCATGCCAAGGAAGGTATCAATATCAAGAAATACCAGAAGTATTTACAGACATATACTGAAATAGGAAGAGTATAGAGTGTGTATTGCACTACCAAAAAGATTCCCCACTTCACAGAAAGAGCCTGTTAGCACAGCTCCACTAGTGTATACAAAAGAAGATTCATCTTCCAAACAGGCAACAACAGCAAAGCAAAGTGGTCCCATATTTTTGTTCTCGGAATCTTCAATTAAAGAGGAACCTGAATCCTCCAAGCAGTGCATTTATGCCAACCAATGGCATAAGCCTACATGTGCACACGCTAGTTAACGAGCCCCATCTTCAAAGGCAGGATCGCCACACCCATGTCTCCGGTCTGTACTGCACGTGGAGTCTGCAGTCCAGCCAACGGCACTGCTTTCCTGAAAGACGGGATTCCTCCCATGCAGGCATGGGCTTGTTCCTGGAACTCATAACATTCACTGATACTCCCTGAGTGTTAGTCCAGATTATTAGTTAGTAACAGATTAAAGCACTCTCAGACAAGGCTTCTATTCACTTCCCTCCTAGCCATCCTCCAGGTTACACTGTGTTAACAGACTGCCATCCACAAACATGGGTAGGCATCGCCCAGATGGCTGCTATTCCCTCACACATGAGCCTGATACAAGCGGTTCAAGACCAACACCTGGGGCTGCCCCCCAGGGCACACACAGTGGCCCCAGAACCTCTGAGTAAGGACTTCACAGGCCAGGGCTATCCACCCTGGCTGCCTGGTAGCACCACCTACGGTGGGACTATTAAGTTAATTATGCTCATTAGGATAACTAATTAACGGGTCAGGAGCGGCGGGCATTTGTTTTCAGAGCTGCCCCATGACTCTTAGCAGGGAAGCAGGGAAGCAGAAGCGCTGACTCTGCGGGAGTCTAAGGGGCAGAGTGTTGAGGGAGGGAGGCTGGACAGCTGAAAGTGTGGTCCCCAGGGCAGCCAGCGTCAGCCTCACCTGGAGCCCCAGACCTAATGAACTGGAAACTCTGCAGGGGGCCCAGCAATCTCTTCTCACCAGCCGTCCAGATGATCCTGAGGTGGGATAAGATTTGAGAATCTCTGGGCAAAGAGTTCTAGGATTGAGAGTTTATTCAACACTGTCCAGTTTCCCAAACTAGAAGCTGAATTAACAGAGAAGAGTAGGGAGTAGAAAGCATTTATTTATTCCATGTGCTAGGTGCCAGGCACCGCGCCAGGGAACCAGACAGACATGGTTCCCACTCCCCAGAACATACGATCTATCAGAAACACAACAGGAAAACAATTGCAAATGTTATTGTTTTCCATTTCCAATGTTTTCAGTAAACTACACTCAAAATTAGGTAGCCAGGGAAAGAAAAGGAGAGAAGAAATTAAAACCATAGGAAAAACTAATGATGGACTCGATCAGCAAAATCAAAAATCATTTTTCCAAAACAACCAATAACATAAGCCTCTTAGTAGGCACGGTGGCTCGCGCCTGTAATCCCAACACTTTGGGAGACGAGCTTAGACAGCCACAAAAATTTTTTTTTATTAAATTAGCAGGGCACCTGTAATCCCAGCTACGTGGGAGGCTGAGGTGGGAGGACTGCTTGAGCCCAGGAGTTCGAGGCTGCAGTGAACTATGTTCACACCACTGTACTCCAGCCTGGGCAACAGAGAAAGACCCTGTCTCAAAACAAAATAAAAGTAAGCTTCTTGAAATACATGATCAAGAAAAAACCTAGTATTTTGGCGGGGCACAGTGGCTCCTGCCTGTAATCCCAGCACTTTGGGAGGCCAAGGCAGGCAGATCACTTGAGGTCAGGAGTTTGAGACCAGCCTAACCAAAACTGAGAAACTCTGTCTCTACTAAAAATACAAAAATTAGCCGGACACGGTGGCCCATGCCTATAATCCCAGCTACTCGGGAGGCTGAGGCAGGAGAATTGCTTGAGCCTGGGAGGCAGAGGTTGCAGTGAACTGAGATCACACCACTAACTGCACTCTGGCTTAGGTGACAGAGCAGGACTCCATCTCAAACAAAAAAAAAAAAGAAGGAAACCTAACATTTCCAGTTACCGCTTGCAGAACACTTACTGTGTGTCAGGTGCTGCCCTAAGCGCTGGACCGATACTTGCTCATTTACTGCTCCGACTAACCTTGGACACGGGTGCCCTTATCACCCTCATATTGCAGATGAATAAACTGAAGCATGTGGCCTCTCAAAATTAGAAGTCACACTTGACTACAGAAAAGATTCATGAGCCAGAAAACAATGTTTAATAGATTTTGAAACCCAGATAGAATGGATGACTTCTCAAGAAAATATAAATTACCAAAATTTATTCAAAAAGCAGCACGACAGCTGAAGTGACAAAGATCTACCTCCTCCAGGGACACCAGGGTGGGCAGCTCTGCAGGCGAGCACCACCGCTCTGTAAGCTACAGCATCCCTTCTGTGTAAGCCATTACAGAAGGCAGAGAAAGACAGGAAACACACAAAAGAGGGAGAGATTACAGACCAATGGTATCGACTACAGCAAGAGGCTAACGCAGGGGGAAATTGCAGAATTATCTTGGAAGCTTCCGATAAAAGGCAACGTGCTTTCCACCCATGCTTTAATCAGCTGGAAACTGAAGGAAACTTCCTCACTGACAATAGGTATCTGGCAGACACCTGATGGCACATATCGCACTTGGTAAAAGATGAGATGTCCAGTGAGAAAAGAACACGCAAGACACCCACCCCTAGCCCACCTGTACCTGTGCCAAACAACCCCACCTACGTCCCGGGGTGAGAACTAGAAATAGTTTGCCCCCTGCACACAACGGGAACAGTTGCACACAAAATCTGTGAAAATCTCCAGAAGAATCACTAGAACAAATCAAAGTTAGGCAAGATGGCCACATTTAACTCAATCCAGCAAAATAAATAGTTATGTTAAACCCCAGCAATACAGTTTGAAAAGGTAATGAGGGCCAGGCGCCGTGGAAAGCCAAGGCGGGTGAATCCACTTGAGGATCAGGAGTTCAAAACCAGCCTGGCCAACATAGTGAAACCCCATCTCTACTAAAAATACAAAAATTGGCCAGGTGTGGTGGCGCATGCCTGTAGTCTCAGCTACTTGGAAGGCAGAGGCAGGAGAATGACTTGAACCTGGGAGGCAGAGGTTGCAGTGAGCTGAGAGCGTGCCACTGCACTCCAGCCTCGGTGACAGAGTGAGACTCTGTCTCAGGGAAAAAAAAAAAAAAAAAAGGTAATGAGAAAAACAGAACAAAAGAACATGAGAAAGTCACTGAAGGATTTTTTTTTTTTTTTTGGAGACTGTCACCCTGGCTAGAGTACAGTAGACAGATCACAGCTCACTCAGACTCCACCTCCCAGGCTCAGGATCAGGCTGTGCGTCACCACACCCAGCTAATTTATTTGTTTTTTGTAGAGATGGAGTCTCGCCATGTTGCCCAGGCTGGTCTCAAACTCCTGAACTCAAGTGATCCTATCAGGCTCAGCCTCCCAAAGTGCTGGGATTACAGGTGTGAGCTACCGGGCCCGGCCCTCTAAAGAATATTTAATCTGGGAGAGAGACAGAAGCAAACACTGGTTCAGAGCCACCTGTTGAAGGGTGTATACTGGATAGTAGAAAGGTGATTAAAGTTAAAAAAGAGGCCGGGCGCGGTGGCTCAAGCCTGTAATCCCAGCACTTTGGGAGGCCGAGACGGGCGGATCACGAGGTCAGGAGATCGAGACCATCCTGGCTAACACGGTGAAACCCCGTCTCTACTAAAAAATACAAAAAACTAGCTGGGCGCAGTGGCGGGCGCCTGTAGTCCCAGCTACTCGGGAGGCTGAGGCAGGAGAATGGCGCGAACCCGGGAGGCGGAGCTTGCAGTGAGCTGAGATCCGGCCACTGCACTCCAGCCTGGGCGGCAGAGCGAGACTCCGTCTCAAAAAAAAAATAAAATAAAATAAAAAAAATAAAAAAAATAAAGTTAAAAAAGAAAGAAAAGGAAGATAAAAAAGGTGTATAGTGGAGAGAAGCAGAAACGAGACTGGTCTGAAGCTACTGCGACGGCAGGCGTGAGCGACGGCAGTGCCTAGCCGGGGTCACGGAGGAACCGAGGAACCGCTCAATCAAACGTATGAAGGAGGACAGTGGAGAGGCGGCAAGAACAGCCAATGGTAGGGAAGGGAGTGAAAGGATGTGGGGCACAGCTCGGGCTCCTGGCTTGGCGGGAATTACTGAGATGGGGCTCCCCCTGGGGACTTGTGAGCTCATCTGGGGCTCCCTGAGTCTTGAGAACTTCTGGCAGCCCCCGCCAGTACCAACTGGACAGGAGGAAGGAAGGCTGCAAGTGCTCTCAGGATGCACGGTCATGACAAGAACGAGGGGTCTTCCTCCAGCCGAACACGTTGGCCACTGCAGAAGGCACAGGAGGAGGCACAGACCGAGTCAAGCCTCTCTCTCTACTCTCGCCACTTCCTCTGCCCCTCAGCAAAGTTCAAGGCAGGCAGGTGGGTGGCAAGGGAATGAATGTGACATTATTACAGAGACGCCCTTGGAGCCGCCCCAATGTACCTTTTTTAGTTTTGTTTTGTTTTGTTTTGTTTTTTTGAGACAGAGTCTCGCTCTGTGCCCCAGGCTGGAGTGCAGTAGCGCAATCTCGGCTCACTGCAAGCTCCGCCTCCCGGGTTCACGCCATTCTCCTGCCTCAGCCTCCTGAGTAGCTGGGACTACAGGCGCCTGCCACCGCGCCCGGCTAATTTTTTTGTATTTTTAATAGAGACGGGGTTTCACCGTGGTCTCTATCTCCTGACCTTGTGATCTGCCCGCCTCGGCCTCCCAAAGTGCTGGGTTTACAGGCGTGAGCCACTGCGCCCAGCCTGTTTTGTTTTGTTTTTAAGTGAAACATTGGCCAACTTCAGCGTCAGTTTAAAAAAAGTTCATAGGGGCCGGGCGCGGTGGCTCAAGCCTGTAATCCCAGCACTTTGGGAGGCCGAGGCGGGTGGATCACGAGGTCAGGAGATCGAGACTATCCTGGCTAACATGGTGAAACCCCGTCTCTACTAAAAATACAAAAAACTAGCCGGGCGTGGTGGCGGGCGCCTGTAGTCTCAGCTACTTGGGAGGCTGAGGCGGGAGAATGGCGTGAACCCGGGAGGCGGAGCTTGCAGTGAGCCGAGATCACGCCACTGCACTCCAGCCTGGGAGACACAGTGAGACTCCGTCTCAAAAAAAAAAAAAAAAAAAAAAAAAAAAGTTCATAGGACATGCAATTAACAGGGACTTGGCCCCTGGCCTCAGGACATCAGGCCTTCGGTCATCATCCACCTCCTCCCTCCTTCATTTCAAGGGTACCCCCAGTACCCCATCCTCGGTGACACTCTTGGTGGACAAAGGCTATTTCCTACTTCTTCTTCTTCTACTCTAAACTGCTACACAGAGGTGGTGCAGAAAGCCCCAAAATGGTGCCCACCAGCAGCCCAGCAGCATCCGGGCGAGTCTGCAGGCAGGTGGCACCCCGGTCCCACCAGCATTTACTCCACAGGCCACAGGGCTGGCCCTCCTTGGGCCTGATGCTAACATACACCCTGCCCAAAACCACCAGAAGGCAAGTGATAATGTCCAGAAATGGCCCTTCCTGACACTCAGCCCTCCTGGACTGAGAATGCTACCCCTTCCTCCTCCCCAGCCACCTCTGATGGGCAGGAGACCGGGACAGAAGCATCTGGGAGAGAAGCCTCCACTCCCTAGACCAGCACCTGGGCACTGGCACTGGAACAAGGCATCCAAACAGAAGCTCACCCCCAGCCAGGTGAGCCCCTCTTCCCCATTCTCAGTACCCAGATGCATCCCCTGAGAGCAAGTGCCTGCCCTTCCTGGAAAGATACCACACCCTCTTACCTAAGTGCATGCACAGCGATTTCTCAGACTTTCATGTCCTGCTGGGACTTGGGTGTCCCTCTGTTTACTTCTGAGGCTAGCTCTATGCAAATATCAAGGTAACACATGCAACCTACTCTAAGTCCATGGTCCTTACTCCTCCCTTTCCTGGCCACATGGCCCTGGACAAGGCATCCCTGCACCTGGCTCCCTCCAGCCCGTCACCCCTTATGCAAAGTGAGTCCCAACACCCCTGACACCCAAGCTCCCTCACCCACAGGCACGGGGCCTGTCCAGACCTTTGCTGTAGCGAGCACACAATCCACGAATGGCATGTCTACACTGGTGCCCTCTCTGTGCCCAAGATTCTAAGATAGACTGAGAACCCTTGGTTTCATGGGGAATAAATGATTGCCAGTAAAACATATTGAGCATTTACTGAATGCTTACTATGTGCCAGGCCCCAGTTTGAGCTCATTAGAGGCACTCACTGCCCTTCACAGCCTTAGGAGAGGGGCAATAAGGCCGGGCGCGGTGGCTCACGCCGGTAATCCCAGCACTTGGGGAGGACGGGCAGGTGGATCACGAGGTCAGGAGATCTAGACCATCCTAGCTAACACAGTGAAACCCCATCTCTACTAAAAATACAAAAAATTAGCCGGGCCTGGTGGCGGGCGCCTGTAGTCCCAGCTGCTCCGGAAGCTGAGGCAGGAGAATGGCGTGGATCCGGGAGGCAGAGCTTGCAGTGAGCCGAGATCGCGCCACTGCACTCCAGCCCGGGCGAAAGAGCAAGACTCCGTCTCAAAAAAAAAAAAAAAGAATAAGCAGGTCGCACAGGGTAGGCGGGAGGGAGAAGAGGCTGTTCTGAAGAGAGGACACAGAGATCAACACCCAGGAGCAGGTGGAGTGGGGCCCAGAGGAAGACCAGCCAGGAAGCCCGAGGCCAGGAAAGAAACAGAGGGAGCCAGCCTGGGAGAGCCCCAGAGGGCAGCAGAAAATTTCCACAAGGAAGCTGGGATCTCAGAGAACTAGCCCAGTACAGGGCAACCAGGATCTCAGGGTGAAAGGACTGAGCCTGCCAGTGATCTGGGGCTCAAATGCCACAGGACCCCAGGCACAGTGACAGTGATCAGGCTACAAAGACAAGTGTTTCCGAATCAGAGGTCTGGCCCCCAGCCCCGTGAAATGACTCAGGAATCACAGCCTCCCTGAGGCTGTGTCCTCTGACACAGCTGAAGTTTTCCTGGCTGGACCAGCAGGGGTCAAGATCTTGAGCATCCAAAACCAGCTGTCAGCCTGTCCTGGCCCAGGAGAGCTGCTGGAGGATGGCTTTCATGTTGCAACAAAATAAACACACCTATGAACATGTGTCTGACCCGAATACGGTGCTTAGCAACCAATCAAGCATTGAAACCAACAGCCGGTGTTGAATCACGCTGACAGCCACCCAGAGCGAGCGAGAATGGCTGTCCTATTTACACACACACACACACACACACACACACACACGGCCACCTGATGGCACTTCAGGAGGACAAGGCCTGCAGGCTACAGGCTGGGCTCTCTGGTGTGCGGGGATCAGAGGGTGGCCTTCCCTGACATCTCTGAAAATGGCAAAGGCTCAAAGGTAAACAGTGAAACAAAAAACCCAAAGCCATCAGAAGACTCAGGACCTAGAGATCTTGCTGGGGCGGGAAAGGTTGGGAATGCTGAGAGCAGAGCACTTCTCCAACCTGGCGATGCCCTCTGAGCCCAAAAGCATTAGTAAGGCAAACTGAGATGCCCAGGCAGCCAGCAGAGAGCGGGCAGAGGGAGGTGGGCAGTGGTGGGAGAGAGCCCGGAATGGGTGGAAATAAAGCACAGGGAGTGACGGAGGCCAGAAATGCGTTCCCCCAATGTCATCGAGGAAAGATGATGCCCCAGCAC
Source organism: Theropithecus gelada (assembly GCF_003255815.1). Taxonomy (NCBI): domain Eukaryota; kingdom Metazoa; phylum Chordata; class Mammalia; order Primates; family Cercopithecidae; genus Theropithecus; species Theropithecus gelada. Next base: position 84,332,075 of record NC_037679.1, on the reverse strand, counting down.
TCCCTGGACAGCCCACTGCGGTCTGTGGCTCTGCAGCAGACCACAGCCAGCCGAGGAGCTCTCAGCGGACAGGCGCATGAACCCACGAGTCCAACGGTGCGACTCCAGCAACAGAGACCAGAAGTCAACGCAGGATTTGTAGGAGAGTGGCAATTTCCCTTTACAATATTCTCTGAGATTCAAAGAAACATAATTTCAAAGCAAGAGAAAACATGATTCCAAAGGGAAGACATTCACGTTTCATTGTAGTTTTCGAAGAGCGCCCCTTACTGAAAATGGGGCACCGTCTGAAGTTTAACATGGTGATGCTGGAAATTAAAAATGGGACCTCCTTTTTAAGTAAACCGATGCAGGGAACTGTCCACGAGCCCAGAACCCACCAGCCTCGGCTCAGTTCCAGCCCCACCTCGTCAGCAACTCCAGGAATTCGTTCCTGTTAGTTTTAGCCCCTGAACAAGGATAGTAAACAGAGAGTGAGCAGAGGCTTTGGCACGATCGACCTGTGCCAGGTCCTTACTCAGCTCCGACAGCGGGTGTCCAGGTGTCTGTGGGACCAAGCGCTGTGCCACATGGCATCCACAAAGGGCCTCCCACGCTGGGTGCATGCGGCCAGGAGTGCTGCCCAATAATGCCTGCCATGAAGTCGCCAAATGCCGCAGACTCCCTGCCAACCGGCTGGATCTCGGTTCGAGTGCGAGTAACGCGAGTCACACACACCCCCATCTCCGGCAGGATGGAGTCTATACCTTGGACACTAGCAAAATGAGGGACAGAGAGAAGCATCTCAGCAGGAGGGCGGGTGGCCCTGTTTTCTAACCTGAGACATAGCCACGACGCCTGGGACTATTCTCTTCCCAGAAGCTGCGGGAGCCATGGGGCGAGCAGAGCCATGCTGCCATCTAGTGCGCCCAGCAGCTCGGCCAGCACTTCCCACTCCAGAGGCGGCTCGGGGAGGCTGTGATTCCAGAAAACCCTGGACCAACCCCAGCCAGGAAGCAGTGTCCCAGAGACCACGTTTGCTACAGAGCCATGCATCTCTCCTGGGTCCTGCCAGGATGGGCAGATCCTGCTGGACTGGAGTCTGCAGGGAGTGACATGCACAGGACAATGACCCAGCAAGGCTGGATGAGGCCATGAGACAGGCTGGGGTCCAGCCCTGCCACTGCAGCCATGCAGAGTCAGAGGCTCTCCCTCCCTCCGCGCCCTGGCCTCAGACACACCACCAAAGGCACCATTCCAGGAGCTCTGATATCACCTCTCCAGGCAGAGGGGGCTACACTCCAGCCCTGGGAGGCCATGATCACTCCCCTGCCACATACGGCTCTCCTAGCCTCTTACAACCCATTTACAAAACGTCAGTCATAATTGAACTAAAAACACACCCATCTCCCAACTAGCTAACAGTAGCTAACACTTACTGGGCTGGCCTGGAGGGTCACACCCTGTCCCCAGCTCCACACAAACGTGGCCCCTACCATCTGCACGGGCTTCCCGCACTTGCATTAACATTGCTGCCGTTCGCCCTCTGGGGACACCAGGGCGCTTGCCCAAGGACACTGATCAAGGAAGCTACGTGGAGCAGGGGCAGCCAGCCTGCCCGGCCTTGAGCACACCCGGCCATCTGTCATCTTGCCCTGGGGCCCTTCCCTCTGCCCTGGACAGCCTGGCTCAAGGTCGGCTGAGGGGTCTGAGTGTCCAGGAACCCCACCGCTCCAGACCCTCCCACAAGGACACCACTGGCCCCAGCAGCCCAGGCAGCCCCCACAGAGGGCCCTGGGGACAAGAAAGGCCACAGGTTGAGTTTCTGTCTCAGGTCAGTCCCTGCTGACCTGGGGATGGCCTGGGAAAGAACACAGAAAGTTCCAGAAGGCAGGGCACGCCATCCAGCCAAAGTCTGGATCTACAAGGTGGCCACGCCCTCCCTGAACCCAGCAGGGCTCCATTCTCAGCCCGGCTGGTGCTGCAGCCTGACGCATGGCCGGCCAGTCTCACTCTTCCAGGCCTGTGTCTGATCTCTCCTTCCATGGTGGGGAGAAAGGAGACTCCTCCTCCAAAATCTTACCGAAAAAGCAAGCCTGTAAGTGGACATGATTTCTAAGCTCACACCCAAAAGCCTCCCCTGTGGACAAGCACAGACACCAACTCCACGCACTGGGCTCTAAAGGGCCAGCAGCCACACTTGCGGCTGGTGCTGCTGACTGATGCACAGCACAGGGCCTGGCCCAGAACAGGAGCAGCTGGCACCAGGAGGAGCGATCAGGGACCCGGACGCTGCATGTCCTGTAACGGGGTCTCATGGCTCCTGAAGGTCCCTGACGTCCAAGGCTCTGCAGCCAGGAGAGGGCCCTGGCTGGGGAGTGGGGGCCCCAGGAAGACCCACTCTGCGGCTACTTCATTTGCCCCGTGGAGGGATTTAGAGGCCGGGGGGCCACAGGGGATCAGCACATGCTTCCGGCCCTGCCTGGGCCACTCTGGGCAGCTGGACACACGCTGGGGCGGTTTGGGGACAGAGAGGCCGCTCTCCCAGAGTGCACACCCACACAGCACAAGCACAGGTCCAGAGGAATGGGCTGGAAACAGCAGAAACCAACACAAGGAGGTCCCGGGGAACTTCTGCAAGTAAGACTTTGAGAACAAAAATCTTAAAAACTGTCCTCAGAGGACACAGACTTAGCAAACCTCACGTGGTCAGTAAGTCCCAGGTGAGGAAGACAGGGCTAGACCTCACTAGACCTTAACAACACTGGCTGCTGCATATGCCACCTGCCCAGGTCTTCCATGAGCACGGCGGGGGGCGGGGGCCAGGGCAGGGCACGTCAGGACTGCTTGAAAGGAAGACCGAGACACAAGTCTTTCTGGCTTCTTTCCCCACAGAGGCCGCTGCAACGCCTCCTCCTCCTGCCAGGCTCACACTGCTATCTGGCTCCCCTGGGAATTCAGCCCCTACAGCCGCTACCCAGGAAGCTCACAGGGCAAGGGGTGCCCCCTCTGCCACAGACCCTGACTCACATTCACACCGAAGTCTGGGGACGTGGAGCTCCAGATGGCGCCAATGCTTGCAGCAGCCAGCATCGCCTCAACAGCGTGCTCACTGTTGGGTAAATAACCTGTGGAGAAAACACAGGAAGAAGCCTTGGGTTCAGGGTATGGGAGGCAGCAGACATCCAAAAGGTTCCTCTGAGAGCCAGGGTCAGAGTGGACAGGGGGCTGGCCTTGAACTGCCTGAGGATCCTGACCACCATCCCCCACCCAGCTAAATCGCCTGCTGCCAGCCTGTCCACTCCCCACTATCCCCCTGCAATCCATTCTCCATGCTCTGATGACAGTGACCCTGCAGCCTCTCCTCCCTCTGCTCCCCCTCTCTCCCTGGGATCTGGTCACAGCAGCCTTCTTCCGACTCCTCAGTTGTCCTAATCGCCTCCTGCCTCAGGGCCTTTGCACAGCTGTCTGATCTGCTGAACACCAGCAGTCTCCACTCAGTGTGCGCTCACCCTGCAGCTCTTCACTCAAATGAAACTTCCTCAGACCAGCCTTCTCCAAGGCCGTCTTGCCCTCAACCTGGTGAACTCAGGTCCCCCAACTAGTAAACTTCGAAGCACACTGTATTTCTCCTTCACCAAACTTAGCATAACTGCAAATGAATAATCACCTGTGTAACTGGCTGTTTAGTATCTGGTTCTCACATGAGGGCTGGGACTTTGCGTGTCTTGTTCTTTGCTTTACCAAATGCCTTTTACCATGCCCTGCACATCAAGGGTCCTCAGATATTTGCTGGCTGGCAGATAGATGGATGGACAGATGAATGGATGGATGGAAAGAAGAAAGGATGGATGGATGGATGGATGATGGATGATGAATGGAGGATGGATGGATGAATGAATGGACGGATGACAGATGGAGAACAGATAAATGGATGGACAGATGGATGATGGGTGAATGGGTAGGTAGAGAGAAGAATGTATAGACAGTTGGATAGATGGATAGTTGGATGGATGATGTATGAGGGATGATGAATGGAAGATGAATGGATGAATGGGTAGATAATGGGTGGAGGATAGATGAGTGGATGGAGAGATGGATGATAGGTGAATGGGTAGGTAGAGAGAAGAATGTATGGACAGTTGGATGGATGGACGGATGGATAGTTGGATGGATGGATAAGTGATGGATGATAAATGGAAGATGGATGGATGAATGGGTAGATAATGGGTGGAGAGATGAGTGGATGGATGATGGATGGATGGGTAGGTGGAGAGAAGAACGTATAGACGGATGGATGGATAGTTGGATGATGTATGAGGGATGATGAATGGAGGATGGGTAGATGAATGGATAGACGATGAGTGGAGGATAGATATATGGATGGATAGATGGATAATGGGTAAATGGGTAGACGGAGAGAAGAATGTATAGACGGATAGATGGATGGATAGATGGATGGTTAGATAAATGATGGAGGAGGGATGACAAATGGGAGACAGATGGATGAATGGGTAGATGATAGGTGGAGGATAGATGAATGGATGGATAGATGGATGGATGATGGATGGATGGGTAGGTGGAGAGAAGGATGGACAGATGCATGGGCAGATGGATGGGTTGATGGATGGCTGCACAGACAGGTGGACTGGTGGATCGTTGGTTGGATGGATAGAGAGGAGAGGGAATGAAGAACACAAGCAAGAGCCATATTCAAGCCCATAGAGAGCAGAGGTCCTCAGGCCCTCCACCTCCTAGCTGGTCGGCTTTCATGACAACAGAGGCAGGGAATCCTCATGGCCACAGAAACGATGATCAATTAACCAGATCACCCTACACAATCCAGAGGAAAGGACCTGTATAGTCAGGCAGAAGGCAGTCGCGAGACAAAGGGCCATGGCCAAGGCCTCATCAGAGCGAAGTGCAGCTGCCCAGGTGCGCCCCCAGGGGTCCCTGGTCGGCTGGCTCCCTTTGTCCCCCCTTCTCCCCTCTACAGTGGGTATTTCTGTTTGTCCAGATTCACACAAACAGAAATACCCACTGGTATCCCCTGCTGGGCCATAAGCATCCAAGGGGCAGGGGTCACACCACCATGGGGTTCCACGCACATCCGGCAGATGGATGGCGTTTACTGAGTTTGCCACAAAGATGAGACTTGGCTGTGAGTGTAAACTGAAGCATCTCAACACTGTCACCCCCAGGGGCAGGGCAGGACTCGGTGCCCAGGGGAGGCTGCTTAACCAGCTGACTCCGTGTGACTGACAACTGAGGAGGAGCTGGCCCTTCTCCCATGGCACATCAGACACCAACCCTGGGGACCACTTCACAGACAAAGGAAAACGGAGCTAGGCACAGCTTTAACTCCATCTTTCCAAGACTCTAAAGCATCCAACCCCATTTAATCCACAGAATCATTTTCTAGTGTTTTCTGGGAAACTCAAAGTCCCAAATCCTAGTAACTGTGATCAGGTCAAACTAGTATCCAACTGAGACCCACGAAACGGCTGGGGCACAAGGGATCAGCTCAACTCTGAAGAGTCCAGGGCGTCGGGGCCAGGTGTCTCCTCAAAGAAAGCACAGCCCAGAGGAACCCTGACTGTCCCCAATATAACCTGTTCTGTCTCTCCTTCACTCAGAAATGTTTGCTTCAAAAGATTTTTTTTTTTTTTTTTGAGACGGAGTCTTGCTCTGTTGCCCAGGCTGGAGTGCAGTGGCCAGATCTCAGCTCACTGCAAGCCCCGCCTCCCAGGTTTACGCCATTCTCCTGCCTCAGCCTCCCGAGTAGCTGGGACCACAGGCGCCCGCCACCTCGCCTGGCTAGTTTTTTTGTATTTTTTTTAGTAGAGATGGGGTTTCACCGTGTTAGGCAGGATGGTCTCGATCTCCTGACCTTGTGATCCGCCCGTCTCGGCCTCCCAAAGTGCTGGGATTACAGGCTTGAGCCACCGCGCCCGGCCCAAAAGAAGATTTTTTAAAATGAGAATTGGAAGGAAAAAAAAAAAAAAACTGGAGTTAGAACATTTTGCATTCCTTTGCAAGACCTTAAAAGTGTACAGATGGCCGGGCGCGGTGGCTCCCAGCTACTCGGGAGGCTGAGGCAGGAGAATGGCATGAACCCAGGAGGCGGAGGTTGCAGTGAGCCAAGATCACGCCACTGCACTCCAGCCTGGGCGACAGAGCGAGACTCCATCTCAGAAAAAAAAAAAAAAAGAAAAGAAAAATACCTAATTAGTTCTTAGTGGGAAATCCTCAGTTGCTATCCCAGGGAAAAAAGGAGGGCCCCGGCCCAGAGCAGGAGGACAAGCCACACCTCAAGGTCTACAGATTCCAGCCCCTGCTCCTTCTAGAACAATCCCCAAATGGGGCCTGCTTTTCAGTCCTACTTCCCCTGCTTTATGGCTCAAGGCAGGAAGGGCAGTCAGAACGGACCAGCACCTCAGGAAACTCTAGGCAGAGCAGAAGAAGGTGGACGAGGCCTTTGGGATCAGACCTGGGCACCTGCCCCACCTCCTGCCCTCCATGTTCCACCCCACAGAGCTCGTGTAGACGCCTCCTGCTCACTGCCTCCAGGCCTTTCACAGGCCATTTCTGCTGCCCAGACTGCCCTTTCCTGCCCTGCCCCACTGCAGGGCTAACTCCTAAATGCACCTTCATTCCTCCAGCAAACCCATATTGAACGCACTCCCTTGATGTTCCTGGAATTGTTTCAGGCTCTGGGACAAAGCAGGGAACAAAGCAAAGCAAATTCCTGACTTCGCAGAGCAGCATATTCTTTCAGCAATTTTCCTTCATCTCTTTTTTTGCCTTGCATTTAGAGTCCAAGTCCCACGAGGTTCCATGTAATATGACATGACTCCACCTCACTCAAAAGTTGTCTTGACCTTCACACCACCCATTCTAGCTTGGTCTCCTCCCTCAAACCATCACCAGCACCCAAAATACTTACCAACGACCCGATCTCCTTTCTTCACACCCATTTTCCTCATTGCTGCTGCAAACAAAGCCACTTCTTGCCTCAGTTCTTCAAAAGTCACCTTCACAATTTCGTCTTTGCCTTCCCCTGGGAAGAGAAAAAGAGTAAACTGTATACAGACCACTGCAAAAAGAAAAGTTGCAAGCCAGACACTGAATGAAAAATCCCACCTGTTTCAATGCAGGTTATTAATCCACACCCAGGGAAAACAGACGCAGGGAACACAAGCAAGATACAGGTCAACTTAACTTCATGCAGAAGAAAGGCTGTGTGAGAGCCAGCCGAGTAAATACACTAACACCATGCGCTGCACAAAGATTCTCTATTGGGCTGGGTGCAGGGGCTCATGCCTATGATCCCAGCACTTTGGGAGGCTGAGGTGGGAGGATTGCCTGAGCCGGGGAGTTCAAGACCAGCCCTGACAACAGAGTGAGAACTCCATCTCTACCGAAAATGTAAAAATGAGCCAGGCATGGTGGCACGCGTCTGTAGTCCCAGCTACTCAGGAGGCTGAAGTGAAGGATCACGTGAGCCATGATCACACCACTGACCTCCAGCCTGGGTGACAGTGCAAGAACCTGTCTCTAAATAAATAAATAAATAAGATTTTCTACTGGGAATGCTTTTATTAACTGAAGAATCTTTTGATTATAATTGTAGGGTTTTTTTTAAAATAATTACAGATTCACACGAAGTTTCAAAGAAAGTACAGAGAGGTCCCATGAACCCTCACCCAGCTTCCCCAGTGGTTATATCCTCCACAGTTAGAGTACAACAGCAAAGACAGGAAACAGAAATGAATGCAACATGCGTGTGGTTCCACGAAACAGACGTGGATGCAACGTGCATGTATGTGGTTCCACAAAATAGACGTGGATGTAACGTGCATGTGTGTGGTTCCACGAAACAGACGTGGATACAATGTGTATGTGTGTGGTTCCACAAAACAGACGTGGATGCAACGTGCATGTATGTGGTTCCACAAAATAGACGTGGATGTAACGTGCATGCGTGTGGTTCCACGAAACAGATGTGGATACAATGTGTATGCATGTGGTTCCACGAAACAGACGTGGATGCAACGTGCATGTATGTGGTTCCACAAAATAGACATGGATGTAACGTGCATGCATGTGGTTCCACGAAACAGATGTGCATACAATGTGTATGTGTGTGGTTCCACAAAACAGACGTGGATACAATGTGCATCTGTGTGGTTCCACAAAACAGACGTGGATACAATGTGTATGTGTGTGGTTCCACGAAACAGATGTGGATACAATGTGCATCTGTGTGGTTCCACAAAACAGACGTGGATACAATGTGTATGTGTGTGGTTCCACGAAACAGATGTGGATACAATGTGCATGTATGTGGTTCCACAAAACAGACGTGGATACAATGTGTATGTGTGTGGTTCCACAAAACAGATGTGGATGCAACGTGCATGTGTGTGGTTCCACAAAATAGACGTGGATGTAACGTGCATGTGTGTGGTTCCAGGAAACAGACATGGATGTAACATGCATGTGTGTGGTTTCACAAAACACATGTGGATGCAATGTGCATGTGTGTTTCCAGGAAACAGACGTGGATGCAATATACATGTGCATGGTTCCACAAAATAGATGTGGATGCAGCGTACACGTGCGTGGTTCCACGAAATAGATGTGGATGCAATGTGCATGTGTGTGGTTTCACGAAATAGATGTTGATACAATGTGCATGTGTGTGGTTTCACAAAACAGATGTGGATGCAATGTGCATGTGTGTGGTTCCAGGAAATAGACATGGATGCAAAATGCATGTGCGAGGTTCTTTGTCACCTTACAGAATTTCCTGCAACCACCACAATTGAGACATAGGACATTTCCACCACCCCAAGCCCTTCCCTCCTGTTGCCTCTGTATAGTCATCCCTGACCCCTACACCACCCTCACCCCGGGCAATCACTTACATATTCTCTAGCTCTATAATTCTACCATTTCAAGAATGTTATATAGGCTGACAGAAGGGGCTCATGTCTATCATCCCTGCTCTCTGAAAGGTTAAGGCAGGAAGATCACGTGAGGTTAGGAGTTCAAGACCAGCCTGGGTAAGACAGACTCTACAAAAAATGTTAAAACTAAGGCTAGGCAGGGTGGCGAATGCCTGTAATACCAGCACTTTGGGAAGCCAAGGTGGGCAGGTTGCTTGAGTTCAGGAGTTCGAGACCAGCCTGGGCAACATAGTAAAACCTCGTCTCTACAAAAAAATTTTTAAAATATTAGCCGAGCATGGTGCTGCGCACCTGTAGTCCTAGCTACTCGGGGTACTGAAGTGGGAGGACCACCTGAGCTCAGGAGGTTGAGGCTGCCATGTGCTGAGATCATACCACTGCACTCCAGCCTGGGTGACAGAGTAAGACCCTGTCTTGGAAAAAACAAAAAAATTAAAACTAGCCAGGCGTGGTGGTGTACACCTGAAGCCCTAGCTACTTGGGAGGTTGAGATGGGAGGATCACTTGAGCCCAGAAGTTTTAAGGCTGCAGTGATCTATGTTCATACCACTGCACTCCAGCCTGAGAAACAGAGTGAGACCCTATCAAAAAGAAAGAAAGGAAAGGAAGGAAGGAAAGGAGGGAAGGAAGGGAGAGAGAAATGTTACATGAAATACATGTAACATTTCCGTGGGCCGGGCGCGGTGGCTCACGCCTGTAATCCCAGCACTCTGGAAGGCCGAGGTGGGTGGATCACGAGGTCAGGAGATCGAGACCATCCTGGCTAACACAGTGAAACCCCGTCTCTACTAAAAAATACAAAAAATTAGCCGGGCTTGGTGGTGGGCACCTGTAGTCCCAGGTAACCGGGATGCTGAGGCAGGAGAATGGCGTGAACCCAGGAGGCGGAGCTTGCAGTGAGCCGAGATGGTGCCACTGCACTCCAGCCTGGGCAACAGAGCGAGACTCCATCTCAAAAAAAAAAAAAAAAAAAAAAGAAAGGTTTTCCCTTTTTTTTTTTTTTTTTTTTTGAGACAGAGTCTCGCTCTGTTGCCCAGGCTGGCATGCAATGGTGTGATCTCGGCTCACTGCAACCTCTGCCTCCCAGGTTCAAGTAATTCTCCTGCCTCAGCTTCCCAGGTAGCTGGGATTACAGGCACCTGCACCTAATTTTTGTATTTTTAATAGAGATGGGCTTTCACCATGTTGGTCAGGCTTATCTTAAACTCCTGACCTCAGATGATCCACCCACCTGAACTCCCAATGTGCTGGGATTATAGGTGTGAGCCACCACACCCAGCCACAAGGTGACCTTCTAAGACTGGCATTTTTCATTTGGTGCAATGTCACTAAAATTCACTTAAGTTATTGCATGCATCAATAATTTACTTCTAGGCCGGGCACAGTAGCTCACGCCTGTAATCCCAGCACTTTGGGAGGCTGAGGCGGGGGAATCACCTGAGGTCAGGAGTTCAAGACCAGCCTGGCCAACATGATAAAACCCCGTCTCTACTAAAAATATAAAAATTAGCTGGGCGTGGTAGTGGGTGCCTGTAATCCCAGCTACTTAGGAGGCTGAAGCAGGAGAATTGCTTGAACCCAGGAGACGGAGGTTGCAGTGAGCCAACACAGTGCCACTGCACTCCAGCCTCAGCAACAGAGTAAGACTCTGTCTCAAAAAAAAAAAAAAAATCACTTTATTGCTCAGTAGAATAATTTTTTAGAAGATTAAAAGTGACACAAGCTCACTGTCAAAAACTTTGATAGTGCAGAAAAAAATAAATAAAATGATCGACGACCCTAGTTATCAAAGAAATATGTTAAAACAGGAAGATACCAATTATCGCCGAACAGACTGTACAAATAGGAAGGGACAGTGTGTAGCCAGCCTCCACGATGGCCCCCCAGTGACCCCTGCCCGCTGGTATTCACACCTGACCTGGGGAATCGATGCGTTACTGTGGAAATGACAGTGACCTCTGAGCTGTGGTCATAAGAGACTGCAGTTCCCATCTGGCTCACTCTGGGAGATGCCAGCTGCCATGCTGTGAGGTCACTGAGGCAGCCTCTGGAGAGGCCCACACGAGGAGGAACGAGGCCTCCCACCAATAGCCATGTGAGCACATCATCTCGGACGTGGTTCCTCTAGCCTCAGTCGAGCCTTCAGATGGCTGGAGTGCCTGCCAACATCCTCACTGCAACTTGATGAGTGATCACCCAGCTAAGCCACTGCAGGATTTGTAACCCACAGAAACCAGGAGGTAAGGAATGTCTGTTCTAAGCTATGGCTTTCAGGTAATCTTCGACACGGGAAGATAACTAATACAAGACTCAGTGTTGTGAAGGTACAGGAAAATGATCTGAAGACAATTTCTACAGTATAGAAGTTAAATCTTTTGACCATCCCCCTTAATGCAAATATTTTGCTCCTGACTGATCATCACTTTTCAATTCTATAACATGAATTATCTCTTTGTGTGTGTGTGTGTGGTTTTTTTTTTTTTTTTTTTTGAGACGGAGTCTCGCTCTGTAGCCCAGGCTGGAGTGCAGTGGCCGGATCTCAGCTCACTGCAAGCTCCGCCTCCCGGGTTCACGCCATTCTCCCGCCTCAGCCTCCCGAGTAGCTGGGACTACAGGCGCCGGCCACCTCGCCCGGCTAGTTTTTTGTATTTCTTAGTAGAGACGGGGTTTCACCGTGTTAGCCAGGATGGTCTCGATCTCCTGACCTCGTGATCCGCCCGTCTCGGCCTCCCAAAGTGCTGGGATTACAGGCTTGAGCCACCGCGCCCGGCCTTTTTTTTTTTTTTTTTTTTTGACAGAGTCTCACTCTGTCGCCCAGGCTGGAATGCAGTGGCACTCTCTCAGCTCACTGCAACCTCCACCTCTCAGGTTCAAGTGATTCTCCTGCCTCAGCCTCCTAAGTAGCTGGGATTACAGGCATGCACCACCACACCAAGCTAATTTCTGTATTTTTAGTACAGACGGGCTTTTACCATGTTGGCCAGGCTGGTCTCGAACTCCTGACCTTGTGATCCGCCCACCTCGGGCTCCCAAAGTGCTGGGATTACAGGCATGAGCCACTGCGCTGGCGAATTATCTCTTTTAGAAAGTGAATAAACATCCTAATTTCCCTTTGGCATAAATCTGGCTTTTTCCAGCCAGGTATTATAGCTCACACCTGTAATCCCAGCACTTTGGGAGGCTGAGATGGGAGGATCACTTGAGCCCAGGAGTTTGAGACTAGCCTAGACAACATGGGGAGGAACTGCTTGAGCCCAGGAGGTCAAGGCTGCAGTGAGTCGTGACTGCACCACTGCACTTCAGTCTGGGCAACAGATCAAGATCCTGCCTCAAAAACAAAACAAAACAAAACAAAAAAAATCAGGCTGGGCGCAATGGCTCATGCCTGTAATCTCAGCACTTTGGGAGGCGGGAAGATCACTTGAGGTCAGGAGTTCAAGACAAGCCTGGCCAATATGGTGGAACCCTTCTCTACTAAAAATACAAAAATTAGCTGGGCATGGTGGCATGTGCCTATAATTCCTGCTACCTGGGAGGCTGACGCAGAAGATTATCTTGAACCCAGGAGGCGGAGGCTGCAGTGAGCCAAGATGACACCACTGCACTTCAGCCAGGGCAACAAGAGTGAAACTCCATCTCAAAAAAAAAAAAGAGTCTTTTTTTTTTTTTTTTGCCTATTTTTTTTTTTATTTGCCTAACAGAATAGAGTTGTAGGCATTTGCCCTTTATCCTTTCTTTGCTGCCCTGGGGTAGCCTTTTCATTACCTCTCCCACATTCCCAGCCCAGAAAACTTTCTATCATGTGAAAATACTTGGTAAGCTGATAGCTACTCTTCAAAAGCGAAATGTGCTGCGCAGGCAGCTGTTCTAACAATCTCAACACGGATGGGCTAATGCATGTCATTTGCTCCACTCACTGGAGCATGAAGGCAATTGTGCACATATATGTATCTTTTTAAGTAGGGCATTGCATGGCCTCGACGGGGATTACCCATAGGAGAGATGAGTTCTGCTGAGAACGGCTGAGCGCGGAGCAGAGCGCCGTGAGCACCTGTACCCAGCTGGGTGAGTAAGGAACAAGTCAGGAAAACATGCAGAAAACAAAACACAATGATCTTAAAGCCCCCGAGCCAATAATCGGCTGCTCAGGCCCCTGCTTAAGTAAGGGATGCGATTTGTAAACTAACTGTGATCACTGGCTTGAGGGTCCTTATTCCCACTGCAACTATAAGGAAGGGAAGAGTTCATTAAAAGAAGGGGCTCTGCCAGGCGTGGTGGCTCGCGCCTGTAATCCCAACACTTTTGGAGGCTGAGGCGGGCGGATGACTTGAGGTCAGGAGTTAAAGACCAGCCTGGCCAACATGGGGAGAAACCCCATCTCTACTAAAAATACAAAAATTAGCCGATGTGGTGGCACACGCGTGCAACCCTAGCTACTCGGGAGGCTAAGGTGGAAGGATCACTTGAACTAGGGAGGTGGAGATTGCAGTGAACCGTGATCACGACACTGCACTCCAGCCTGGGTGACAGAGCAAGACACCATCTTTTTTTTTTTTTTTTTTTTTTTTTTTTTCCAGACAGAGTCTGGCTCTGTCGCCCAGGCTGGAGTGCAGTGGCCGGATCTCAGCTCACTGCAAGCTCCGCCTCCCGGGTTCACGCCATTCTCCTGCCTCAGCCTCCCGAGTAGCTGGGACTACAGGCGCCCGCCACCTCGCCCGGCTAGTTTTTTGTATTTTTTTAGTAGAGACGGAGACGGGGTTTCACCGTGTCAGCCAGGATGGTCTCGATCTCCTGACCTTGTGATCCGCCCGTCTCGGCCTCCCAAAGTGCTGGGATTACAGGCTTGAGCCACCGCGCCCGGCCAAGACACCATCTTAAAAAAAATAAAATAAAATAAAAAGGCCGTGCACGGTGGCTTACACCTGTAATCCCAGTACTTCGGGAGGCCGAGGTGGGCAGATCACGAGGTCAGGAGATCAAAACCATCCTGGCTAACACGGCGAAACCCCGTCTCTACTAAAAATACAAAAAATTAGCCAGGCGTGGTGGCAGGCACCTGTAGTCCCAGCTACTCAGGAGGCTGAGGCAGGAGAACGGTGTGAACCCAGGAGGCGGAGCCTGCAGTGAGCCGAGATCGCGCCACTGCACTCCAGCCTGGGCTACAGAGCAAGACTCCATCTCAAAATAAATAAATAAATAAATAATAAATTAAAAATAATTTTAAAAGGAGGGGGGCTCAAATATTTAAAAGGGAAGAGATGGTGGAAGGGAAGAGGAGAGAGGCTACGGTAAAGGGGTAGGGGGTGTGAAATGGACACAGAATTTTAACCCTGCCTCCTTAACCCACCCTCAAGACAGGACTGGGTTTAAAAAAATAAAAGGCAACTGGCTGGGTTCAGCCAATACTGTATATAACTGAGAGGGAGAGAGACACCCCACCCAGCTCAGTCTCCACCCAGACACCCGTATTACCAGTTCTGGGAAGACTGGCTTATTTCGTCACTGGGAATCAAGTATAGTTTTAGTTTTTTAGTGTGGGGTTTACATTTTTAGTTTTGGGTTTTGGGGCTTTTTCTTAAGAAGATTCACATTTGACTGTTCCCACTTTCCAGGAGAAACCAGGACCTCATGAAGCGTCTGAGACATTGGGTTAAAGCACACGCATTTAAAAGGACCAGGAAAAGAAAAGAGACGCAGCGTCCTCATTCTCCTCAGGATTACGAAAGAGGTGAGTGGGTTGGCACCCTAGGGAGGTTCCCACGTGCACTGCAGTGCCTGGGGCAGGCCAGGCTCATGGGAGCCTCTTAGGGATCAATGAAATGTGGTCTGTCCATACTGTGGAAGATTATTAGGACATAAAAGGAATGAAGTACGGATGCACGCTACGATGTGGATGAACCTTGGTAACACTGTGCTGAGCGAAAGCAGCCAATCACAAAAGGCCACATATGGTATGATCCAATTATACAAAATGTCCAGAACAGGGAAACCCATGAAAGAAAGCAGAGAGGTGGGTGCCAGGAGCTGGCAGAGGCAGGAACAGGGAGTGACTGCTAATTGCTATGGGGTTTCCTTTCGGAAAATGGAAATGCTCTGGAACTAGGGGTGGTGGCTGCACAACCTCTTGAAAATGCTAAACACCACTGAGCTGTGTGCTTTAAAAGGGTATTTCCGTGGTATATGAATTATATGCCAATTGGAAGAAAAGAGCTGGCTGGGCGCGGTGGCTAATGCCTGTAATCCCAGCACTTTGGGAGACCAAAGCGGGTGGATTGCTTGAGCCCAGGAGTTCGAGACCAGCCTGAGCAACATGGCAAAGCTTCATTTCTACAAAAAAATTTAAAAAAAAAAAAATTTAGCCAGACACAGTGGTGCATGCCTGTGATCCCATCTACTCAGAAGGCTAAGGTGGATCACTTGAGCCTGGGAAGTTGAGGCTGCAGTGAGCCACGATCATGCCACTGCACTCCAGCCTAGGCAAGAGGGTAAGACCCTGTCTCAAAAGAAAAAAGAAAAAAGGGAAAAAAAAATCTCTAACTCCTACCATTCCCCTTCCCAGAGCCTGGGTCCACTGACTCTCCCACCCGGGTCTGCCCCAGACTAATGTTTGAAGATTCACATGGACACACTGAGGGCCTGCCTAGTTACACAGCCAGCACGCTTCTGAAACACTGGTGTAAACCAAGTCTTCCGAAACAGTGAGGGAACTCATTCGACTTAAATAATTTAAAGAAATCCTGGAGGCAATGTTCTCACTCATCCATCTTTATGAAGCTGGGACTTAATATCATGGTTTTCCTAAAAGCCTGGCACCACTGGTGGACACATCCACAAGCCCCAGAATCTTGCCTCTAACCCACCTCTACCACTGTCAGAGGTGACCCTGGGGACACAGAGATGGAGCACGGAGCAGGCTCCAAAGTCTCGTTTCCCATGATGCAACCCCTTCCCGTTCTCCACCCAGCAGCCAGGTCACCACAGGATCACCCAGCCCTTGCTCAGAACCCTGAGGATGGCCCACTTCCTCTCACACCTCCCCATGCTCCTGGACCCACAACCGAGGCCCCCCAGCTCAGCCTTCCTGGCTGTTCCCCACAGCCATAGAGCCTCCTCCAGCCCAGGGCCTTCTTCTGGCTGTTCCCTGTGCCTGGGAACATGACTTCTGCAGAGGGAGGAGGAGGAGATTCCAGGTACAGGGGTCAGCCAGAGGAAGGCTGCTGCTTCTTCAAGTTCCGTCAACTCCTCCAAACAGGCCTTCCCTGGTAGTCCTGTCTAAAACAGCCCTGCACCCCACCCCACCATACCTTTTCCATCACGATGCTTATTCTTCCAAGCATATGTTTTCTTATTTATGGTTAAACCACCATGCTTTCCCCTCAGAACATGGGCCCCTCCCAGGGCAGGGAGCTTGTCTATCTCATTCAAGGTGCTGTCTTCCCAGCACCTTTCACAGAGGCTTTTTTTTTTTGAGACGGAGTCTCGCTCTGTCGCCCAGGCTGGAGTGCAATGTCACAATCTCAGCTCACTGCAACCTCCGCCTCCCGGATTCAAATGATTCTCCTGCCACAGCCTCCCGAGTAGCTGGGATTATGGGCGCCCACCACCACACCTGGCTAATTTTTTGTATTTTTAGTAGAAACGGGGTTTCACTATGTTGGCCAGGCTGGTCTTGAACTCCTGACTTCAGGTGATCTGCCCGCCTCGGCCTCCCAAAGTCCTGAGATTACAGACGTGAGCCACTGCACCCAGCCCTCAGGAGGCATTTAATACAGGTTTGAGGAACGAATGGATGAACAGACAGGTGGGCACACAAAGGGCAAGGGAGAGCCAGTCGGAGCCCTGACCCCAGACCACCCATCTACTCTTCCCTGACTGTGTCAAGGCTGAGAATCAAGGAAAACAGCAGTGGAACACTGACCAGCCCAAATGGTATGTCAAGACTTTGCTCCATGGCTCTTCCCCAGGAATGCGCATCAGAAGTGCCCACGGGCTTTGAAAATACATGGAAGCCTGGGCCCCAACCCTGGAAGATGTGTTCCAGCAAGTCTCGGTGGGAACTGGACTGCCATGAACTTTAACAACTGCACAGGGTCTTTTGGTCCTTCCCACAATGGCAGAAGGGAGGCCCTGCTCTGTAGCCTGGGCAGGGCCACTCACTGCCTGTTTCCAGTGGTTTGGTTTTTTATGCTGATCTAGGGAGTGAGTGAAGTTTCTTGGAAATATAAGAAAATGGAAATTCATTTTCTGATGAGTATTTTACACCATGGTGCATTAATCTTTCTCTGGCTTCTAATAAAAATTGCCAACTCAGGCCGGGCATAGTGGCTGATACCTGTAATCCCAGCACTTTGGGAGGCCGAGGCGGCCAGATCACCTGAGGTCAGAAGTTTGAGACCAGCCTGGCCAACATGGTGAAACCCCATCTCTACTAAAAATACAAAAATTAGCCGGGTCTGGTGGTAGGCACCTGTAATCCCAGCTACTCGGGAGGCTGAGGCAGAAGAATCACCTGAACCCAGGAAGCAGAGGTTGCAGCAAACCTAGATCACTGCACTCCAGCCTGGGCAACAGAGGAAGACTCCATCTCAAAAAAAAAAAAAAAAATTGCCAACTCGGAGACTCATTTTGGCATTTAATATAGACTGTCAATTGTTTCTGTGTACGTTGGCCTTATTTCCATGATTAGAATGTAATATTCTGGAGGCAGAAGACGACTTCAGTTTATTTTTGAGTCTTACATCGCAAGATGTCTTAGACACAACGAGGGTCCAATAAGCTCTTGCTGAACATACAATTTAAAAATAATAATAAATTGGCCGGGCGCGGTGGCTCAAGCCTGTAATCCCAGCACTTTGGGAGGCCGAGATGGGCGGATCACGAGGTCAGGAGATCGAGACCATCCTGGCTAACACGGTGAAACCCCGTCTCTACTAAGAAATACAAAAAATAGCCGGGCGAGGTGGCGGGCGCCTGTAGTCCCAGCTACTCGGGAGGCTGAGGCCGGAGAATGGCGTGAACCCGGGAGGCGGAGCTTGCAGTGAGCTGAGATCCGGCCACTGCACTCCAGCCTGGGCTACAGAGCGAGACTCCGTCTCAAAAAAAATAAATAAATAAATAAATAAATAAAAATAATAATAAATTGTTAAAAGCCACACAGGGGCCGAGTACAGTGGCTCATGTCTGAAATGCCAACAGTCTGGGAAACCAAGATGAGAGCACTGCTTGAGCCCAAGATTTCAAGACCTGCCTGGGCACCATAGCAAGACCCTGTCTCTACTAAAAAAAAAAAAAACAGGCCGGGCGCGGTGGCTCAAGCCTGTAATGCCAGCACTTTGGGAGGCCGAGACGGGCAGATTACGAGGTCAGGAGATCGAGACCATCCTGGCTAACACGGTGAAACCCCGTCTCTACTAAAAAATACAAAAAACTAGCCGGGCGAGGTAGCGGGCACCTGTAGTCCCAGCTACTTGGGAGGCTGAGGCAGGAGAATGGCGTAAACTCAGGAGGCGGAGCTTGCAGTGAGCTGAGATCCGGTCACTGCACTCCAGCCTGGGCGACAGAGCGAGACTCCATCTCAAAAAAAAACAAAAAAACAAAAAAACAGAAAATCAGCCAGGCATAGTGGTGTGTGTCTATGGTCCCAGCTACTCAGGAAGCTGAGGTGGGAGGATTGCTTGAGCCTGGGAGACTGAGGTTGCAGGGAGCCATCCATGACCATGCCAATGCACTCCAGCTTGGGCCACCACACCGGCCCTCTGTGCCCAGCCTCAACTTTATTTTAAAAGGAAAAGCCAATGGGAAGAGATTCTAGTTACAGTTTCATCACTAACTTTCTCTGTGACACAAGCTAGCTACTTGAGTATCTCCATTTTGCCCATAAAGCATGACCACACACTGGCCCTCTCCCCTCCGCAGCAAAAATAAAGTCAACAGAAATCTTCATTAGGTCAGAAAGGTGCCAACATATGGTTTGGAAATCCTGTTTCTCCAACTACGTGGCACCGCATGCAGGCACCATCTAGAACTTCCACGGAGGAAACCCCGGGTCTCGCCATCGGGACTCACTCGCAACGTAAAGGGCAACTCTGTCATTCTCTTTGTGCCGCAGGAGGTTTTCCGCATAGTTAAGCCGACTGCCTTTGAACCACTCGGGGACATCTGCGATTCCTTTCGATGTGTCCACAACCTGTAGAGAACGACAACACACCAAGACGCACACAACATGAGTCCTCCGCCACAAATCAGCAAAAGCGATTCTGCTTCCCGGGGAGCCAGCTCACTCATGGCCCAGAGCATTCTTAAATCATTTTATGGACTGAACTCTGAACCAGCCTAAAGGCTAGACACTGAAAGTAGGGATTAATGCCAAGGGAAAACAACCATCCCCAGTAATGTATGTGTTACACAAATATTCATTAAGCACCTACACAACGAGAGATCCTGAAGACAAAGAGGACGCCCAACACGTCAGGCTCTGCCCAGACACACGGAAACCAGGAGAGCAAGCTCCGGGACCAGCTGCCCCTTGCCCACAACTTTTGGGAGTTTCAGCCTTTGCTTCCTTCCTTGGGGTGCTGGAACCTTGATTTTTATTGTCAAAGTCCCAAAAGATCAACATTTCAAAATGGTTTGACCCAAAGAGACAATAAATTCAACTTTGAACGGCAGGACTCCCTTTCCTCAGATATTTATTGATTTACAATGTAAAGAGTCGAAAAGTTTTCTCTAAACTGCAGGTTAAAAAAATAATAAAACTCCAGCTGGGCGCAGTGGCTCATGCCTGTAATCCCAGCACTTTGGGAGGCTGAGGCAGGCAGATCACCTGAAGTCAGGAGTTTAAGACCAGCCTGGCCAACATGGTGAAACCCCGCCTCTACTAAAAATACAAAAATTAGCCAGGCATGATGGCAGGCGCCTCTAATTCCAGCTACTTGGAGGCTGAGGCAAGAGAATCACCTGAACCCGGGAGGTGGAGGTTGCAGTGAGCCAAGATACACTGCAGCCTGGGTGACAATGCAAGACGCGGTCTCAAAAAAAAAAAAAAAAAGAAAGAAAGAAAGAACAAAACTCCTAATAGTTTAAAAAAACGGCCGGGCACAGTGGCTCAAGCCTGTAATCCCAGCACTTTGGGAGGCCGAGATGGGCGGATCACGAGGTCAGGAGATCGAGACCATCCTGGCTAACATGGTGAAACCCCGTCTCTACTAAAAAATACAAAAACTAGCCAGGCGAGGTGGCGGGCGCCTGTAGTCACAGCTACTCGGGAAGCTGAGGCAGGAGAATGGCGTGAACCCGGGAGGCGGAGCTTGCAGTGAGCTGAGATCTGGCCACTGCACTCCAGCCTGGGTGACAGAGCGAGACTCCGTCTCAAAAAAAAAAAAAAAAACCTATGGCCAGGTGCAGTGGCTCATGCCTGTAATCCCAGCACTTTGGGAGGCTGAGGTGGGCGGATCACAAGGTCAGGAGATTGAGACCATCCTGGCCAACATGGTAAAACCCCATCTCTACTAAAAATACAAAAATTAGCTGGGCGTGGTGGTGCGTGCCTGTAATCCCAGCTACTTGGAAGGGTGAGGCAGGAGAATCACTTGAACCAGCAAGTTGAAGGTTGCAGTGAGCTGAGATCACGCCACTGCACTCCAGCCTGGCGACAGAGCAAGACTCCGTCTCAAAAAAACAAAACAAACAAAAAAAACTATGACAATGTGGCCAGGCATGGTGGCTCATGCCTGTAATCCCAGCACTTTGAGAGGCTGAGGTGGGTGGATCACCCGAGGTTGGAAGTTTGAGGCCAGCCTGGGCAACATGACAAAACCCTGTCTCTACTAAAAATACAAAAATTAGCCGGGTGTGGTGGCGCATGACTGTAATCCCAGCTACTCGGCAGGCTGAGGCAGGAGAATTGCTAGAACCCGGGAGGCAGAGGTTGCACTAAGCTAAGATGGCCCCACTGCACTCCAGCCTGGGCAATAGAGCAAGACTCCATCTCAAAAAAAAAAAAAAAGCCTACAACAATGTAAATGTACTTAACATCACTGAAGTGTACAGTTTAAAATAGTTAAGATGGTTACATAAAAATTTATGATATATGTACTTTAACATAATTAAATATTTTTTGTTTTGTTTTGTTTTTTTTTGAGACGGAGTCTGGCTCTGTCGTCTAGGCTGGAGTACAGTGGCCAGATCTCAGCTCACTGCAAGCTCCGCCTCCCGGGTTCACGCCATTCTCCTGCCTCAGCCTCCCGAGTAGCTGTGACTACAGGCGCCCGCCACCTCGCCTGGCTAGTTTTTGTATTTTTTAGTAGAGACGGGGTTTCACCGTGTTAGCCAGGATGGTCTCGATCTCCTGACCTCATGATCCGCCCATCTCGGCCTCCCAAAGTGCTGGGATTACAGGCTTGAGCCACCGCGCCCGGCCTAAATATTGTTTTTTGAGACAGGGTCTGTCTCTGTTACCCAGGCTGGAGTGTGGCGCAATCACAGCTCACTGCAGCCTCGACCTCCTGACTCTCCCACCTCAGCCTCCTGAGTAGGTGGGACCACAGGCATGCACCACCTTGCCCAGTTAATTTATTTTTTTGGAGACAGGATCTCGCTATATTGCCTAGCCTGCACTCAAACTCCTGGGCTCAAGGGATCCTCCCATCCTAGTCTGTCAACTGCTGGGATTACAGGTGTGAACCACTGCACCCAGTCCCAAATATTCAAAAATTAAAAACAAACAAAAAAACTACTATTTAGGATCACTCAAGTTCCCAGGACAGGGCCTGGGGTCCCCACACAACAGAGGATTAACAGGCTGAAAAGTTCTCAACGAGGTCTGTGATAATTTAATGCCAGTTCTCTAGGGCAATGACTTTTTCCTATCCGCATGAGGTTGTAAAAAGAAGATACGATTCAGTATTCCCCAAAATTAGCATTTCACTTTGAAGCACGACCACAAAAAAGAGACCACGTCCATGGAAAATCTCTACTTACCTCATCGTACTCGCGTGAGAAGACAATTCCACTGAACTTCCAGAACTCTGCCCAGAAGTCTGAATACGACTCAACGGACCAATGGTACAAGTCATCATAATTCTCTAAAAATGAAATAGCTCAGATTAACCTTAAAAGGGAAATCTTGGCGATGGACACACCTCAGGAGCCTGGGGCGTGTCCAAGCGAGCCAAATTCATCTGAGGAGAAACGGTCTGTGGGAGGAAGGAGCTTAATTTTTATTGATGCAAACCCAATACCTCTAGATCCCCAAAAAGAACAAAAGCTGAGGCGGTGATGTTTTGAGTCATCTTCAGTGATTTTATATCTTAACCACCATGCCTAAGAACACAGATTCTACAGCCCGAATGCCCGGGTTCAAATCCTGATTCGGCCACTTATTTAGCTTTGTGACCTCAGGGGATAATTAATAGCCCCCCTCCAGCCACAGGGCTGTTGTGAGGATTTAAACGAGCACATGTAGAAAGTCCTTAGAATGGGGCCTTGGAAATTACCACAGTGGCATTAGGAGTTCGCCATTATTATACCACACAACCTTAGGAAACTTATAGTCAATACAATGGAAAACCTAGAAGTTCAAAACTGGTAGTCTGTTGATGACTTCTCAAGGCCAGTATAATATTGGGGGGTGTTATTACTTATTTTGATTTTTGAATATGCAATATGTTCACAAGACTCAAAATTACAAAAGTGTAAAAAGTTACATGGAGGCCGGGCACGGTGGCTCATGCCTGTAATCCCAGCACTTTGGGAGGCTGAGGCAGGTGGATCACGAGGTCAGGAGCTCAAGATCAGCCGGGCCAAGATAGTAACACCCTGTCTCTACTGAAAATACAAAAAAAACTAGCCGAGCATGGTGGCGGGCGCCTGTAATCCCAGCTACTTGGGAGGCAGAGGCAGAGCTTAAACCTGGGAGGTGGGAGGATGAAGTGAGCCAAGATCGCACCACTGCACTCCAGTCTGAGCGACACAGCGAAACTCCGTCTCAAAAAAAAAAATTGTCGGGCATGGTGGCTCATGCCTGTAATCCCAGCACTTTGGGAGGCCGAGGCGGGCGGATCACCTGAGGTCAGGAGTTCAAGACCAACCTGACCAACATGGAGAAACCCTGTCTCTACTAAAAATACAAAATTGGCTGGGCGTGGTGGCACATGCCTGTAATCCCAGCACTAAGGAGGCTGAGGCAGGAGATTCACTTGAACCTGGGAGGTGGAGGTTGTGGTGAGCCGAGATCGTGTCATTGCACTCCAGCCTGGGCAACAAGAGCAAAACTCTGTCTCAAAAAAAAAAAAGTTATATGGTAAAAGGTCTCCCTCCTTTTATTCCACAACAATCTAACTTCTTTTTTTTTTTTTTTTTTTGAGACGGAGTCTTGCTCTGTTGCCCAGGCTGGAGTGCAGTGGCGCAATCTCGGCTCACTGCAAGCTCCGCCTCCCGGGTTCACGCCATTCTCCTGCCTCAGCCTCCTGAGTAGCTGGGACTACAGGCGCCCGCCGCTGCGCCCGGCTAATTTTTTCTATTTTTAGTAGAGACGGGGTTTCACCATGGTCTCGATCTCCTGACCTTGTGATCCACCCGCCTCGGCCTCCCAAAGTGCTGGGATTACAGGCGTGAGCCACCGCGCCCGGCTCAATCTAACTTCTTATGCCCAGGCGAGTTCCCCCTTGCAGATTCCACTCAGTTATACTCAAAACAGCTTTTCCCCACCATCAAGACATGAGTTGGAAACTTGATACAAAGAGATGTATTCAACTCCTAAAGGAAATGTGACTTCACTGCAAAACTGACCCCAGCCTAGCTAAGGACTTTTTACCCTCTCAACTGCATAGGATCCAAGTGGACTGGCCACAGTGAGCCAATCAGTCCTCAGGGATAGCAGAAATTTATCCTATCAGGGACCAAGGGAAGTCATACAGTGCTTCTGTTTCAAAGCACAGCCTTGCTGGGGCTCCAGGAAGGCAGAGACTGGCAGGGATATAATAACATATCAGGAAGATGGCCAATGAGGTATCACGAATGGGGGAAAAGGCATACTACAACCGCTGAGCTGAACTACCTCACTGCCATCAGTCAATTCAACCGTGCCCATCCTCACTGTTCCCAGCCCCGGCGGGGCAGAGAGAAGAGACACGATGCTTCCTTCAGCAGTGTGCCCTCTGACTGTGGTATCCAGGAATGGTCCTCAGTTATGCTGGACTCCGAGGGATGACAAGAACTGGGACAGAGACAGCTGAGGATCGCTTTAGCCCAGAAGCTTGAAAGTGCAGTGAGCTATGATCCTGCCACTGCACTCCAGCCTGGGTGGGTGACAGAGTGAGACACCATTAAAAAAAAAAAAAAAAAAAAAAGGCTAGGAGCGGTGGCTCATGCCTGTAATCCCAGTCCTTTAGGAGGCCCAGGTGGGTGGATCGCTTGAGGTCAGGAGTTTGAGACCAGCCGGACCAACATGTCGAAACCCCATCTCTACTAAATACAAAAAATTAGCTGGGTGTGGTGGCACATGCCTGTAATCCCAGCTACCCGGGAGGCTGAGGCAGGAGAATCTCTTGAACTCGGGTGGAGGTTGCAGTGAGCCGAGATCATGCCACTGCACTCCAGCCTGGGCAACAAGAGCGAAACTCAGTCAACAGCAACAACAACAACAACAACAACAAAGCCTATCACAAAAGTTCATTCACCAACAACATCACTAAGGAAGTCAGACACGACCAGCCCCGTGAATCTGGAAGGATGCAGCCACAATGGCATCTTGACACCACAAGGACCCTGGGAGACGACAGTGAAAGTGGCCGACTTCATGTGGAAACTTTCCCAGTCAGCAACTCAGCCCTCTCATCAAATGTGACTCTTGAGACACACTCTTCCGCTCCCACGCTCCCCGCCTCTACCGGGGAGGACGCTGCAACCACAAGCCCAGGTCTGAGTTAGCCTGTGCGAGCTGTTCACACTTAAAAGCCTGTTCTTGCTTTTTGATGGACTACTTCGTGAATTTGCATCTCCACCTTGTGCAAGGATCATGCTAATTTTTCTTTTTTTTTTTTTTTTTTTGAGACGGAGTCTCGCTCTGTCGCCCGGGCTGGAGTGCAGTGGCGCAATCTCGGCTCACTGCAAGCTCCGCCTCCCGGGTTTACGCCATTCTCCTGCCTCAGCCTCCCGAGTAGCTGGGACTACAGGCGCCCGCCACCTCACCTGGCTAGTTTTTTCGTATTTTTTTAGTAGAGACGGGGTTTCACCGTGTTAGCCAGGATGGTCTCGATCTCCTGACCTCGTGATCCGCCCGTCTCGGCCTCCCAAAGTGCTGGGATTACAGGCTTGAGCCACCGCGCCCGGCCCGGATCATGCTAATTTTTTTACCTAGTATATGTGCTGCCAAAGCAAGCACATAAATCCATTTTTAAATGAAATTCTGGCTTCTCTGAGAAGAGTGAGTACCTGACTGTGGTCGTCAGCCAATAATTGTCACCTCCAGGCATTCATGGCCCTCCATGGTCGTCCCCTTCCCAACCTGAGAGGGCTGATCTGTGTCACCAACAGGGTACTGTGGAAGTGGTCAAATGTGACTTCCAAAGCCAGGTTGTAAGGGTCACTGCAGCCAGGTGGCTCTCTTGGGTCACCTGCTCCGGGAGAAGCCAGTGAGGATGCTCATTCAGTCCTAGGTGGCATATGGCAGACGCCTCCTGCACTACCTTGCTGCCACCACCAGCACTAACTTACCGCCGTGTGAGTGAGCTCTCAGCTCTCGGGGATGGCTGCATTCCCACTGCAGCTCCTCGGGGATCCTGAGCCAGAACCGCCCAAATAGCCACTCCCCAATCCTGACCCACAGAAACTGAGAGGTAATAAAGGTTTATTCTTGTTTTAAGTCACCAACTTTTGGGCTGATTTGTCACCAGCAATGGGTAACAAATGCATTGTCCACACCAAACAGTGACCGATTAGCTAGAACTGGGAACTGCTGCCTCATCAGGCCCTCAAGCAAATGCCAGAGGCAACAACTAACCAGATGGCAGACTATAGCTCCACCGCCTACAGCTACAAAGTCTTAACTGAGACTTCGTGCCTTGGTTTGTTCAGCTGTGAAATGGGGCTACTACTACTACCCACTTGGTAGGATTACCAAGAGGATGACATTAGTTGATACATATCAGGTGCCAGATGGAGCCTGGCATATAGAGAGAGCTCACTAAATAGTAACTATTATTATATTGGGCACCTGTCTGGTCCCCACAGGCTTCTGAATTTTCAGCCCTTCTTCCTCTCCACCTAGGAGAATATTAGCCAGTCTACACCTTCAAATCTTAGCTGAAGATTTTATCTGCCCTTTTTTTAATTATTCATTTTTTTAGAGACAGGGTCTTACTCTTCTGCCCAGGCTGGAGTGCAGTGGCATGATCATAGCTCACTGCATCCTCTAAGTCCTGGACTCAAGCAATACTCCTGCCCCTGCTGCCCAAGTCACTGAGATGACAGGCTATCTGTCCTTCTAAACCACATTCTCTGCTACACCCAGCACACTGCTGTTGTGCTGGACCCCCATTAACTCCAACAGATGGCACCAGATTCCAGAGATCTGGAAGCAGTGAGCCAGACACGGGGTTTATTGGAAACTTACCTACAGGGATGGTCCGGGGGCAGCAGGCTGGACGGAGAACCGCAACTGCTTGTAAAATGCAAGCAGTTTATACAGCACATTCACTTAGCACGCTCTCCTAGCAACTTCCACCTGGTAACCTTCACTTATTTCAAAAGAAAGGGCCTCAATCCCCCTGTAGAGCTTGCGTTCTATGGGGTGGGCCAGGGCTTCAGATGTTCCTCATAGACAAGGAATAAATCCGGGTTGGCCACTCCCAGATTCCTTAGCTTGGAACTCTGAACATACATTCTTCTGAAGTTACAGCCGTCAGGTACATCTGCCATACAACAGTGCAATACTCAGAACGTCAACACCAGTGCCCCATTCGTGGAATGCCCAGCGTCCACTAACTTGTGGCACTATCTTCACATGAGCTCTCTCCCCTAGCACCCGGAGCTATTTGAGAACAGGGCCCAAGCCTTCTATTTGTTGGCAAACTCCATCCCAGCTGCTTGCACAGAGAGCCGACGTGCAGCTTGTGGTACACAGAAGGACACTTGGCATAGTCCTCCAAAAGAGCATGCCTTTGAAACTGGTGCCACCTCTCTGCCCCCTAATTACAGAGGGCTAGTACATGCAGCATGTCTGCCAGAGCTTGCTAGAGGCCTGGAATCACAGGCACATATGCCAGGCTGGAGCTGCACCCGACCCCAAGGAAGCCTGCGTCAGAGGACCCCAGAGCCCCATGGGGGTGTGCAGGGAGTGCATAGGTGGGTTCAGCTGGAAGCAGTGACAGGAACCAACCAACCTGTGGCTCTGGTAGTGGAAAACAGGGTAGGTAACCCTACCAGAGCCTCCCAAAATGCAGGGATAGAAACTTCCTGCCAACCTTGGTCTGGGAAGACCAGCTCACGGACCGGCCGGAGTGGGGAACGCCCCTCCCTTCCTCCATGAAGGCTGCAAGGCTGGAGCAATGCCGCTGAGGATGTGTGCCTTGCTCTCTACTAACATCCAGTCCAAAGCATGGCCCCATACTGTATACAGGCTACAAGTGAGCCCCTGCTGGGACACAGAGGAGAGGATACAAGTTCACGGGCACTGTCTTTAAGCAGTAAGAATGCTCACAAATACACAAAACAGCAGGGCAGAATGAAAGCCCAAATTACATGCGCTTGGAGAGAAGAGGGAAGGCAGAAATCTTCAAAGAGAATAATCAAAAAGAAGATTGAATTTGAGCTGGATCTTCAAGCGAAGCCCAAAGCGTCCGGGGCCAGGAATAAGAAAGGGGAGAGAGGTGGAAATCACCGTCAAGAGTGTAAGAGGAGAAAAGGACAAAACCTGAGCTCTAAATGCCCTCCTCCAGACTAAAGGGAGGGGCCTCGCTCAGCTCAGACAATGCTCCGGACAATGCTGCCACGTTGGGAATGCAGACCCAGCATGACAGGCCTTGGAATTCTCAGAGGTTGGAAAGCTTGCTTTTCATATGTGGTCTCCCAACTTTTATTTATTTGAGACAGACTCTTACTCTGTCACCCAGGCTGCAGTGCAGTGGCGAGATCTCGGGCTCACTGCAACCTCCACCTCCTGGGCTCCAGCGACCCTGCCTTAGTGTCCAGAGTAGCTGGGATTACAGGCGCATGCCACAATGCCCAGATAATTTTTTGTATTTTTTGTAGAGATGGGGGTTTCACCATGTTGCCCAGGCTGGTCTCGAACTCCTAGGCTCAAAAGATCCACCCAGGCCGGGCGCGGCGGCTCACACCTGTAATCCCAGCACTTTGGGAGGCTGAGGTGGGCGGATCACGAGGTCAGGAGATTGAGACTATCCTGGCTAACACGGTGAAACTCCGTCTCTACTAAAAATACAAAAAATTAGCCGGCGTGATGGTGGGCACCTATAGTCCCAGCTACTCAGGAAGCTGAGGCAGGAGAATGTTGGAAGGATGGCATGAACCCAGGAGGTGGAGCTTGCAGTGAGCCGAGATGGCACCACTGCACTCCAGCTGGGTGACAGAGCGAGACTCCGTCTCAAAAAAAAAAAAGGAAAAAAAAGATCCACCCACCTCAGCCTCCCCAAGTGCTAGGACTACAGGTGTGAGCCACCACGCCCAGTCCCCTCTCCTAACTTTTAAATGCAGGCAACTCAATAGTGTGTCTGCAGATGAGACCTGGCCCATGGGCCACCAGTCTGAGAGCCCTGAAGGACGGAAAGGAGCTCCGCAGCCGTGCTTGGGCCCTCCCAGCACTTGCTCATGTTTAGTCCACCACCCCAGGGGCCCAGGGCAGAGCTGAGCACTGGATGTGACCATCTCCTGTCACCCGCACACCCACTCAATGACTCAGGTCCCGTTATGCCCATTTTACAGATGAGGAAACGAGGCATGGGGAGATCCAATGACTTCCTCCTGATCACAAAGCTGGTAAGCGGCAGAGCTGGTTCAAAATCCAGGTAGTCGGCCAGGCACGGTGGCTGACACCTGTAATCCCAGCACTTTGGGAGGCTGAGGCAGGTGGATCGCCTGAGGTCAGGAGTTCTAGACCAGCCTGGCCAACATGGTGAAACCCCATCTCTACTAAAAATGCAAAAATTAGCCAGGCGTAGTGGCAGGCATCTGTAATCCCAGCTACTCAGGAGGCTGAGGCAGGAGAATTGCTTGAACCCAGGAGGCAGAGGTTTCAGTGAGCCGAGATCGCACCATCGCACTTCAGCCTGGGGGAGAAGAAATCTTTTTTCTCAAAAAAAAAAAAGAAATCCAGGTAGATTACAAATCCCTTCTCTTCAACACCTCCCATGGAGGAAGGTGGTTTCACCCATCTAACAGGGCTGCCCATATCTGAAATTATTCCATAACATCAGGGCTGGACAGGCACCAGACCAGCATTCTGTTATTGCTGGCAGAGGAAACAGATGGAATCAAGGCAAGGTGACACAGAGGAAGAACGTCATCCCACATGGCAGCCTCCTGCTTCTTCCAGGGGTCTCCAGGCTGCCCTAATCCAACGCACAGTCATTTACCAACTGCTGGGCGGTGGGTGGGGGAAGCCCCCAGGGCAACAGACTACACCTGTCTCCAACGGAGAGCAAGGGAAGGAGAGGAACGGCTCAGCCCGGGTTAGCCTAAGAAACGACTCCGTGGAAGCTCCCCCCTGCTATGGAGGGCCTGGAAGCTGCCAGGCAGCAGTCTGCAATTCTGTGGTCAACAAGGAACCACTGAGAACTTCTGAGCCAAGGAGTGACAAAGTAAGACCTGTGTGCTTCAAGATTACTCTGGTAAAGCAAGCAGGATGCAAATGGGTGGAAAAGCAAGAAGCAAGAAAACCAACCACTGTTCTGAGAGGACGAAAGGAGGCCCCAGAACCCCTGGCACGGGGCTGCAAAGGAGGAGATGTGAGAAAGACATGGGGCCGTGGCAGAGGACTTCTGGTGTGGGCCAGGTGACTGGGTGTCCATTCCTGTGAGCCTGAGCAAGAACAGGACGCCACCGACAGAAACAAGGGAGGCCCTGCGCTGGCGGAGGGGGTGAGGAGAGACCATGAGTTTAAAATCCCCTAGGGAGGCTGGTGGCCGTTGCTCATGCCTGTAATCCCAGCACTTTGGGAGGCCCAGGCGGTCAGATCACCTGAGGTCAGGAGTTCGAGACCAGCCTGACCAACACGGAGAAACCCCATCTCTACTAAAAATACAAAATTAGCCAGGCGTGGTGGCGCATGCCTGTAATCCCAGCTACTCGGGAGGCTGAGGCAGGAGAATCGCTTGAACCCGGGAGGTGGAGGTTGCAGTGAGCCGAGATCACGCCACTGCATTCCAGCCTGGGCAATAAGAGCAAAACTCCTCCTCAAAAAAAAAAAAAAAAAAAAAAAATCCCCTAGGAACACCCGGCTGAGACAGGTGTGGAGGGGTGGAGCTGGTAGTTGGGCAAGCCAGCTAGAGCTCAGGAAGAGCACCCTGAACGGTCACCCCACGGAGAAGGGGCCTCTGCCCCACCCACACCCAGAGAGGCGGTTTCTGAAGTTCAAGGTGATGGGTGGAAAGAGAGTCTTTTACTAGGTTCTGTTTGGGGGCTGGGAGTGTAGACATGTGGACAGGGCCTCCTACCTGGCCATCCTTCTAGGTGCTGGCCTCTAGGAGGGGCAGCTGGAGATGGGGGAGGTCAGGGGGGCAGAGTGCACGGCACTGAGGACTGGCAAGGGACCCCCACAAACAGAGGAAGAGCTGCAAGTCAAAAAGGCCCTATGTCCGGGGGAAGCCCCCACAGGCTGGAGGTCAAGACTCCAGCGAGCACCTCATAGGTAGGAAAGCCTAGCAGGGGACCACCCAGCCAACAGGCAGCTGGCCCTCGCGAGGGGTGACACTCCTGGGGAGAGGGTGACGCCCACATGCAGAGGAGACGCTGCAGAGTCAGGAAGTGCCAGGAGGTGCTGTGGAGGGGTGATGTTCCCCAAGAGAGGGGGGAACCCCGCAGCCAGAAGGCCTCCCCGCCATCAAGTGGCTCCTCCAGCCCCAGAAGCATGAAACTAGCAATGGGGAGACCACCCAACCACCCTGCACGGCCCCCGCCCATCCCCCGCAGGCCCGGCCGCCCGCCCGGCTCTCACCCAGCGCCAGGCCGCACGCGGCGCCCACAGCCGCCCGGAAGCGGTCCATCTGCGTGTTCTTCTTACTGTCAGGCTCCCACATCACCTGGCACTCCAGAATCTCTTCCCGCCCGGCGCGCTCCTCCTTGGACATGGCGGCGGCGGGCCGCCGGGGCTGCGATGAGGGCTGGGGACCAGGGTCCAGGGACCTGGGTCCGGGGGAGGCGACGGTCTGGAGCGCCTGGCGGGCTGAGACGGAGACGGCAGCGGCGGAAAGCAATGGACTGAACGGCAGCCGCCGCCTCCGGGGGGCCACTTGGCCCAGGCCCCGCCTCGCAGGCCCCGCCTCGCAGGCCCCGCCCCGAATCCCCGCCCCCTTCCAGGCCCCGCCCCCCCGCCTGTAACCCTCCGCTGAGTGCAGCGCCACGCAAAGGAGTGCTCGCAGCCGCCGACTCCAGCGTCCGCGGCAGACGGTCGTGCGAGTGAGGGGCTAGCAGCCCCGCCTTCACCTGGGGCCAAGGGAGCTGCCATGGCCCCAGCTCCCCGACCTCATCTGGAGCTGGAGGACATTAGGGCAGCGCAGGAGCCAGGCGTCCGAGTCCGCTGGTTCCTACACGTGTACATCATTCATTCGCTATTTCTTCCTGCAGGTCCTTACTGAGCGCCTGCGGCATTCCGGGCACTTTGGGAGCTTTGCGGATACAGCAGCGAACAAAGCAAAATTCTTGCCCTCTGTCAACAGGAGAGGAGGGGTACAGATGTGAGGAGGACGGGAGACGATTAACAAATAAATACATCGTGTATTTACACCAGATAATGTCATAGTATAATACAATAATATAGTATGCCAGTGGGTATCAAAATATACATTTGTGAAAGGAAAATAAATCTTGGGGCCCCACTAATCTACAGGGAAAGGTCTACCTGGGAACTGCCTAGGACCAACCCGCCTCCCATTCTATCAGTCACCCCCGGGCTGAGATAAATGCATACCTGATTGCCTTCTTTGAGAGGCTAATTAAAAACTCAAAAGAATGCAACCTTTGTCTCTTACCTACCTAGGACCTGGAAGGTCCCCTCCCGCCTTTGTTTTTTTTTTTGTTTGTTTTTTACTTTTTTTTTTTTTTTTTTAGTCTCACTCAGTCGCCCAGGCTGGAGTGCAATGGCCCAGTCTCAGCTCACTGTAACCTCTGCTTCCCGGGTTCAAGCGATTCTCCTGTCTCAGCCTCTTGAGTAGCTGGGATTACAGGCACCCGCCATCATGCCCAGCTACTTTTTGTTTTTTGGTTTTTGGTTTTTGGTTTTTTGTGTTTTTTTTGAGACGGAGTTTCGCTCTTGTTACCCAGGCTGGAGTGCAATTGCGAGATCTCGGCACACCGCAACCTCGGCCTCCCAGGTTAAAGCAATTCTCCTGCCTCAGCCTCTCGAGTAGCTGGGATTACCGGCATGCGCCACCACGCCTGGCTAATTTTGTATTTATAGTAGAAACGGGGTTTCTCCATGTTGGTCAGGCAGATCTCCAACTCCCGGCCCCCGGGTGATCCCCCGGCCTTAGCCTCCCAAAGTGCTGGAATTACAGGCGTGAGCTACCGAACCCGGCTAATTTTTGCATTTTTGTAGAGATGGGATTTCACCGTGTTGACCAGGCTGGTCTTGAAGTCCTGACCTCAGGTGATCCGCCTGCCTTGGCCTCCCAAAGCGCTGGGATTACAGAAGTGAGCCTAGGTCTGAGAGCACCCCCTCCAGAGACTCCCTGATCTCCCAAAATTTGGTGGAGATCTAAAGTTTATTTTGCTGTACAACTTCTCTTTTCTTTGCAGTTTTACTTGCTTCCAACAAGGAAGGCAAGATTTCCTGTTTCCATGACAGTGGAAGGCAGGTAACTCCTTTATGGAGTTTGAGCTCGCTTCCAACAGGGAAGATGAGGCCTTTTTTCCTGCTTCTAGGATGGTAGAGAGCAGTCTACAGCCTAAGACCCATCCCCAGGTAAGTAACTGAATTGCGGTTTGTCTTGGCTGAAGTTATGGTTAACAACCAGCTGGTCTTAATGTCAGAGGCATTTGAACCAGAGCAGCTCCATCTTAAGTAGGGACTGGGTAAAACGAGACTGAGATCTACTGGACTCCATTCCCAGACAGTTAAAGTGTTCTAAGCCACATGATGAGATGGGAGGTGGGCACAAAATACAAGTCATAAACACCTTGCTGATAAAACAGGTTGCAGTAGAAAAGCCAGCCAAAACCCGCCAAAACCAAGATGGTGATGAAAGTGACCTCTGCCTGACCTCGCTGCTACACTCCCATCAGTGCCCTGACAGTTTACAAATGCCATGGCAACATCCGGAAGTTACTCTATATGGTCTAAAAAGGGGAGGCATGAATAGCCCACCCCTTGTTTAGCATATCATCAATAAATCACCATGAAAATGGGCAACCAGCAGCCCTCAGGGCTGCTCTGTCTATGGACAGAGCATTCTTTTATTCCTCTACTTTCCTAATAAACTTGCTTTTGCTTTAGTCTACAGACTCGTCTTGAATTCTTTCTTGCACGAGATCCAAAAACCCTCTCTTGGGGTCTGGATCGGGACCCCTTTCCTCTAACATTAATTTATCCTTACCATTAGAGTGCGCTCAGTGATCATATACGTTGTGCCATTTTTTGTTTGCCTTAAATGCTTTTTTTGTTGTTTGTTTGTCTGTTTTTGTTGTTGTTTTGGTCTTTTTCCCATTGGGTTTGATCAACTATCTGACTTGATCAAATCAAAAGGAAAGTTCCAAATTGTGGGGAACAAGGACTCTAAAGTGGCTAAATTCACACACACACACACACACACACACACACACACAGCCTTGTAGGGGAGGAAAACAACTAGCAAAAGAAAAAAATTAAAAGAGGAAAGATGTTTGATTTTAACTACTAAAGGGGCTTTATTTACATAATAAGGCCACCTTTTTGCTAGCCAGGCAAAGTGAAAGCAATGAGTGTTGCCCCAAGCTGCAGTTCCATAGCTAAGGCTCTGCCTGCTTTTTCCAACCATGACAGCCTAGATTTGGTTCCTAAATCAAGCCCTTTCTGGTTTGATTCTTGGTACTTCTGAAATAGCAGCAACTTGTCCTAACAGAAATATAGTAATGAGATTTTAAAAGATTTTTTTAAAGGAGCTCAATGGTTAAAAGTCAGCTTAATTAAAAGTTAACATCCAAGATGTATGTGTACATGTGCACGTGTTTGTATTTAAAAGGCTGTCATGTTTTTGTTTTTGTTTTTCTCTCCTAGGACCCGATGCTTTTTTTTTTGAGCAAAGGTTTTTGTCTTGTTTTGTTTTGTTTTCCTCAGTTGACTGAATTCTGTTTTCTTCATTAACAGCTATTGCAATAGATGCTACTCTGGGGTTTTTAAGAAAGAGTGTAGTTTAGACACTTAGAAATGTCTTTGTTATCCAGGCACAGTGGCTTACACCTGTAATCCCAGCACTTTGGGAGGCTGAGGCGGCTGGATCACGAGGTCAGGAGATTGAGACTATCCTGGCTAACACAGTGAAACCCCATCTCTACTAAAAATACAAAAAATTAGCCAGGCATGGTGGTGGGCGCCTGCAGTCCCAGCTACTCAGGAGGCTGAGGCAGGAGAATGGCATGAACCCAGGAGGCAGAGCTTGCAGTGAGCCGAGATTGCACTACTGCACTCCAGCCTGGGTGACAGAATGAGACTCCATCTCAAAAAAAAAAAAATTTAAGTGCACTGTAAAAGCATCACATTGTCTAACTTCAAAATAATTCTCCCTTTTTGGAGACCCAGGATTCAGTGTGGGCTCTGCCCAGAGCTCAGAGATCCAGTTAAGAGGTAGGTAGTCCTGGTCAGGCGCAGTGGCTCATGCCTGTGATCCCAGTACTTTGGGAGGCCGAGGCGGGCAGATCACCTGAGGTCGGGAGTTTGAGACCAGCCTGACCAACAATGAGAAACCCCATCTCTACCAAAAATACAAAATTAGCTGGGCGTGGCAGCACATGCCTGTAATCCCAGTTACTCAGGAGGCTGAGGCAGAAGAATCACTTGAACACAGGAGGCGGAGGTTGTGTTGAGCCGAGATCGCACCATTGCACTCCAGCCTGGGCAACAAGAGGGAAATTCTGTCTAAAAAAAAAAAAAAAGAAGAAGAAGTCTGAAGTAATCTGTAATCTTTTTAACTTTTTTCTTAAAACATTGCTGATCTTTTTGTTTTTCTGAGTGAAGAAAACTTTTAAGCTATTTACAGCTTTTAACAATTGAGTATAGTATACTCCTATGAACAAAATTTGGAGCAAATTTGTTTCTCTCTTCTACCTGATTTCTACAAAATTTTGGAAACTATTTGTGAGTATTCTTAACTTACAACAACACAGTTAATCGCATAAGCGCAATAAGAACCTGTTTTCATTTGTAACGGGACACAATTGGAGAAACAAGGCTTTGACTGAAATGGTGTGCTTTCCTTTAAGGGATCAACTTGACTTATGGAGCCAATAAAAGCCCCTTGGGAAAAGCTAGCCTCATACCTTTGCCTACACAGTCCCTGTACAGGATTCCTGACCTGTGGTAAGTAAAGAATGTCACTTTCTGACAGGTCCAGGAGCCCCAAGTTTATCTTGGAACCTCAAGGGGAGAGGGATCCAACCAACTCATAGGTATTTGGTGGTACAAATCCCTTCCTGGACTCAGCTTTAAAAGGTCTTATCTGAGATTCCTTCTGTGGAACAAAGTTCCATCAAAGCCAATTTAAAAGCCTATGTTAAAAAAAAATTATTCTTGCAGCATTGTATACAAATAATCAGGCCAAGTATAATAAAGCAAATCAGTCCTACCATTATTTGTTCTTAGTAAAAATGGGAAACTGGAGAAAGAAAAATTATGTTTCAAAAACTTATAATACATCTGTTGTTAGATTCTAGTCTTGCCTAATGTTTTTCAATTTTTATTATTGTCTACAGTTTGGACCAAATTCTAGTTTTTCTTGACTACAAGCCTATAAAATAACGTTTTCAATCTTTTTTTCTTCTTTTTTCCCACTTTTCCTAATTTGGAGTCACCAAAAACTAAGTTATGCTTTCATAAAGCCCTGCAAACTGAAGCTAGACAACTTAAACATCAGAAGAAAATAACAGCAACCTATTTACATACATAAGACATTTTCATACCTGCCTACTGATATACGGACTTTAGGGTAATGTGGCCTATATCGATTTTCCAGGATTATTCTTTGGTTTGTTATTGCTTTTCTCCCTTCCTTCCCCTATTTTCTCTTCAAAGGACATGAGATTCACAACCTGCTAAAAATGAGCCTTCTTAATAACTTGGGTCCTACCTGTCTAGGAATAAACCATTCTAGTCATGAACGATCAGATGAAACCTGAGAGCAGAGACTCCTTTTCTTCTAAAAATGCTTTCTCCAAAAGATTTTTAAAAAGAAAAGGGAAAATGTGATAGAAAAATAAATCTTGGGGTCCCCAAATCACTAAGCTAAAGGGAAAAGTCAAGCTGGGAACTGCTTAGGGCCAACCTGCCTTTCATTCTATTCAAAGTCACCCCACTGTTCACTGAGATAGATACATATCTGATTGCCTCCTTTGGAGAGGCTAGTCAGAAACTCAAAAGAATGCAAGCATTTGTCTCTTATCTACCTGTGACCTGGAAGGCCCCCTCTGGGCTTCAAGTCTTCCCAGCTTTGCTTCCAGTTGTCCCACCTTTCCAGACAGAACTGGTGTTTTTGCATATGCTGACTGATGTCTCATGTCTCCCTAGAATGTATAAAACCAAACTGTGGGCCGGGCGCGGTGGCTCAAGCCTGTAATCCCAGCACTTTGGGAGGCCGAGACGGGCGGATCACGAGGTCAGGAGATCGAGACCATCCTGGCTAACACGGTGAAACCCCGTCTCTACTAAAAAATACAAAAAACTAGCCAGGCGAGGTGGCGGGTGCCTGTGGTCCCAGCTACTCGGGAGGCTGAGGCAGGAGAATGGCGTAAACCCGGGAAGCGGAGGTTGCAGTGAGCTGAGATCCGGCCCCTGCACTCCAGCCTGGGCGACAGAGCGAGACTGCGTCTCAAAAAAAAAAAAAAAAAAAAAACAAACTGTGCTCTGACCACCTTGGGCACATGTTGTCAGGGCCTCCTGAGTCTGTGTCATGGGCACACATACTTAACCTTCGCAAAATTAACTTTCTAAATCAATTGAGACCTAAGATTTTCTGGGTTCGCACATTATAGAGGAATACATACTGTATATAATATGTGTATAATAAAAGATATTACGCTGGGCACAGTGACTCACACCTGTAATCCTAGCCCTTTGGAAGGCCAAGGCAGGCAGATCACTTGAGATCAGGAATTCAAAACCAGCCTGGCCAACATGGTGAAACTTCATCTCTATTAAAAATACAAAAAAATTAGCTGGGTGTGGTGGCACATGCCTGTAATCCCAGCTACTTGGGAGGCTAAGGCAGGAGAATTGCCTGAACCCAGGAGGCAGAGGTTGCAGTGAGCCAAGATCGTGCCACTGCACTCCAGCCTGGGCAATAGAGCGAGACTCTGTCTCAAAAAAAAAAAAAAAAAAAAAAAAAACAGAAAGAAAAAATCAGAAAGGTATTAAGTGCTATGGAGAGAAAGCAAGGGAGACGTACAGAATGTGGGAGGAGGGGTGTTTCTCTTTAAATAGGGTTGTCAGGGAAGGCCCCCTTGAAAAGAAGACTTCTACCAGTGACCTGAAGAAGGTGACAGGAGTGAGCAATTCAGTCTCCAGGCAGGGGGAACAGCCAGGGCTCAGACTTTGAGGCAGAGAGTGCTGGGGGTGCTTAGAGAACTTTGTAAGGAGGACACAGTTTTTGATGTGAGAGACCTGGGGTAGAAGATTAAGTCAGCAGAGGAAGGGGTGGCAGCTCAGTTAGGTCCTGGAGCCCAGTGGAGACTTTGGCTTTTACCCTGGGTTAAGGTGAGACCACTGGCAGGTTTTGAGCGGAGAGGGACCTGCTGTGACTGTGGCTGTGATAGGAATCCCCCTGATGCTGAGTTGAGAATAGTCTTCAGGGGCAAAGGCAGGAGAAGTTATGTAAAAGATGATGGTGGCTGGACCAGGGTGGAGATGGAGAGAAGAAATGGACTTCAGGTATATTTTGGAGGTTTATTTATCATACCCCTACTGTGGGCTCCGTGTTAGAGACCATCCCAAATTGTTTGTCTTCTTTTATCTCAGCCACCCAATCAACTTCCCCAAAAATAGTTTTTTGCAGTGTTGGAGCTTAATTTGTTTTTATGTTTTAGAGACAGACGAGGTTTCGCCGTATTGCCCAGGCTGGAGTGCAGTGGCGCAATCATAGCTCACTACAACCTCGAACTCCTGGGCTGAAGCCATCTTCCTGCCTCAGCCTTTGGAGTGGCTGGGATTACAGGATCGCGCCACCATGCCTGACCAGTATTGGAATATTATGAAGTAACCTCCCACTTCCACCACCTAATTTTAAACCGCTTCCATCTCCTGATCACCACATATAAACAGAGATTCGAACTTAAAACAGGGTGCTTGCTATATAAACATGACTTCCAGGCCCCACCCTGGCCTCCAAATTTGGGGCCACCTCTGGCTGTTTGTCACCATGTTATTGCATTTGCCAGATATGAGTCCATTTCCACCCAGAGGGAGATTCATCTTTGAGAGATCTACGTATTTGTGTTCATTCCTGTAACACCAGAATGCAAATTCCACAGGGGCAGGATCCTTGTCTCGCTAGCACACCACGAAGTCCCCAATGCCTGATCCACAGTAGGATTTCAAGAAACATTCATTCCCTCAGCACGTGCCTAGCGGTTGCCTGCTGTGAGTTGGGCAATGGGGACCCAACTGTGTGAAGCACAGACCCAGCCCTCATGCACGTGGAAATCCACTTTGACCAGTGGGTTGACCAGTTTTCATGGGGCAGGGAGAAGCCTGGATTTATATATCTGACAGCCACTTGATTCACTCCTAATTCCTCCAGGTTGGCCCACCCA
The DNA here is from genome assembly GCF_003255815.1 of Theropithecus gelada. Lineage (NCBI taxonomy): Eukaryota > Metazoa > Chordata > Mammalia > Primates > Cercopithecidae > Theropithecus > Theropithecus gelada. The sequence continues at coordinate 84,292,959 of NC_037679.1, read as the reverse complement.
GCCAGACACAGCACCTGTGAGGCAGCACAAGGCAGAGGTAAGCCACAGCCAGAATGACTGCAGACTTAGCCCTCACCCCCTGTGACACACTTCCTGACACACACGGGCCTTTGGAGGTGTCTTTTCAAGCCCTACCTTGCTTCCTCTCCCATGTCCCTTTTTTTTTTTTTTTTTTTTTTGAGACAGAGTCTGGCTTTGTCTCCCAGGCTGGCGTACAGTGGTGCAATCTCGGCTCACTGCAAGCTCCGCATACTGGAATATATTGAAAGGGGATTCATGTAAAAGGCATGAGTATTTGGAAACAGCAAAGATATTTCCCAAAAAGGCCCAAATGGATGGTCTGGAAGAGGAATGGCACCCACAGTTGAGACAGAAACCAGAGGTACCCGAGGATAGTCCATGTGCTCTGGGAAATTGTAATTTCACTTTTCTCCTCCCTTCGCAAAGCTTGATAACTCTTTGCACACATAAAAACAAAAGCCAAAGTGCTAAGAAGAAGCTGGAAAAATACAAAATTTCTGTCTTAGGGAGAGAGTCAGTAAAGAAAATCAACATGGCAGACACTGATGGCTGCCTGCTCAGTGAGCATCCCCCCCTGTCTTCCTTGCCAAAGAATCCCAACTTTGGAGTCTCTCCTGACAGGACTGTGTGCAACCTCAGGGTCTGTATCCTGACTTAAGTTGAATTCTACACATTTTCATCACAGGCTTAAATGGTCATGAAAAATGAACACTTTATATCAAAATAAGAGGTGGATTGGCTGTAATTGGAATAAATATGTCGTGATGTGATTGAATAAAATAAAATTTGTATGTACTGTATTGAAGAATGCACACCACATCAGAAAGAAGCCATATATATATTTTTTTTTGAGATGGGCAGATCACTTGAGGTCAGGAGTTCGAGACTGGCCTGACAAACATAATGAAACCCCATCTCTACTAAAAATACAAAAATTAGCCAAGTGTGTTGCCTCGTGTCTGTAGTTCCAGCTACTCAGGAGGCAGAGACAGGAGAATCGCTTGCACCTGGGAGGTGAAGGTTGCGGTGAGCCGAGATCATGCCATTGCTCTCCAGCCTGGGCAACGAGAGCGAAATTCCATCTCAAAAAAAAAGGCCTGTGCGAAGCTTCCTACTATGGCTTCCAGGGAGACCCGGGTGAGCGCTGCCAGCTTGGCCAGTGAAACTCTGGAAATACCAGACAACGTGGGAGATTGGTCTCGGGGCATCTACCACTTTGCCACTGATAGAAATGACTTCCGGAGGAACTTGATCCTCGATTTGGGACCCTTTGCTGCGGGAGTTTGGCTGGCCAGGGACTTGAGTGACACTGACCACTTGGCACCTCAGCCAGGGGTGTAGCCAGGTAGACAAATGGAATCCTGTGCTGAGCCCGAATCTTCCAAAAGCGGCCTACAATCTGTGGCCACCACAAGATGTGCCCTGATGGCAGCCGAAATTTGATTCACATGGCCACTTTCCTTTTCCCTTTCCCTGCCTAGTTTCCTTTTGTCCCTTGAGTCCACGCAGAATTCCATTCTCTGGTCAGCAGAGAGGCTTAAGCTAAAGTATTGCCTCTGTTCTGTAAAGTTCTGTACATAGTTCCTAAGCTTCTGCAGGGGTTGATCCTTGCTCTTGTCCTGAGAAATAACAATGCTGTTTTAACAAACACTTGAGATAAATATTGCACACAAAGACAGTCATTTTATTATTTTAATAAGAAACTTTTGCCTACAAAAACAAGGTGTGAAAAGTCAAGATTCACAAAAATAGTAAAAACATGATTTATATTTCACACTTGAGAGACAAAAACAAGCCCCAAACATGGAAAAAAAAAAAAAAAAAAGATCAGCCTGGCCAACACAGTGAAACCCTGTCTCTACTAAAAATAGGAAAATTAGCTGGGCCTGGTGGGGGGCACCTGTAATCCCAGCTATTCAGGAGGCTGAGGCAGGAGAATCTCTTGACCCGGGAGGCAGAGGGTGCAGTGAGCCAAGATTGCAGCTTTGCACTCCAGTCTGCGCAACAAGAGCAAAACTCAGTGTCACCAAAAAAAGAAAAAAAAAGGGAAAAAAAAGTGGTCAAGGAAGGACCTCCCTAATGAAGTAACATAAACTGACACCTAAATGAAGGGACACATCCAGCCCAGTGCTGATCTTCAGGAAAAGCCTTCCAGAGGGCATAGCAAATGTAAAGTTCCTGAGGCCTGCTTGGCATAGTCTTAACGGCAGTGGCCATATGGGGCCTTGGGAGGCCATGGGATAAATACTTTGGGTTTTATTCAAAGTGTGATTAGAAGCCACTTGGAAGCTTTTGAGTGGGGAAGTGACATGACATACATTTTGAAAGGATTATTCGTCTGTTGTGTGGCCATAGAGTGTGGTTAGGTTTGAGGGGTGGATGGAACAGTATAAAAAATAAATTTATGGGCCGGGCATGGTGGCTCATGCCTATAATCCCAGCACGTTGGGAGGCCGAGGCGGGCGGATCACAAGGTCTGGAGCTCAAGACCAGCCTAGCCAACATGGCAAAACCCAGTCTCTACTAAAAATACAAAAATTAGCCGGGCGTGGTGACAGTTGCCTGTAATCCCAGCTACTGGGAGGCTGAGGCAAGAGAATCACTTGAACCCGGGAGGCGGAGGTTGCAGTGAGCTGAGATCGTGCCATTGCACTCCAGCCTGGGCGATAAGAGCAAGACTCCATCTCAAAAAAAAAAAAAAAAATGTATGGCCAGGTGCAGTGGCACATGCCTGAAATCAGTGAGCCGAGACCCCACCATTGCACTCCACACTGGGCAACAAGAGTGAAACTCTATCTCAAAACATTAATAAATGAATGTATATATTTACATAGTGGTATATAGAGCCATAGATATAGCACTGGTTTCTCATAGGGCAAATAAAGGGACTGAATTTAGGGAGGGATTTCCAAGATACTAGTCATCCCCCATTAAGCTGGGCGGTGACTACTTGGTGTGCATTTATTATTTCATAAACTGTACATACATGTTATATTCAGATAGCTCTATATCCCACAATGTAAATATATACATGTATTTTTATATAAATATAAATCTGTGAATACCTCTACATACATACAACTATTTTGGAAGGGAGAACCATCAGGATATGCTGCTGGATTCGATGAGTACTTGGAGTCAGACTAGATAAGAACAAGTTCAAGCCTCTGATTTTACCCAAGTCATAACCAAAGCAACGGTGCAATGAGACGGAGGGAAAGACTGGAGGCACAGAGGGACAGGAAGCCACAGCATCTGCACGGACAGCAGCTGCTGACACAGTGGCCCCCTGAGGTCAGGCCAGAAGAAAGGGAAAGTGGTGATTCCAACTGCAGACTCAGCCAGGTCCCCTGAGTCCATCAGGCCCAAAGGGTTACTTGAGGGTTTTTTTCTGGCCTCCATAGTGTGGTTGCATCAACACTCCCCACATGCCCATGGGGCTGTGGATATTGAGTGGGTGCCAGTTACTAAGTACAAGATGTGCCAGAGTTGATGTCTCAAGGTTGAGCTTCCCCACCTCCTCTCCAGCCCCGCAGAGGAGAAAATACGACCACACAACTTGAAATCCTCAACAGGAATAAAGATAAGAAAATGATGGAACCGGCTGCGTGCGGTGGCTCACGCCTGTAATCCCAGTGCTTTGGGAGGCGAGCCTGGCAGATCACTTGAGCCCAGGAGTTCAAGACCAGACTGGGCAACATGGCAAAACCTCATCTCTACTAAAAAATACAAAAATCAGCCAGGTGTGGTGGCGGGCGCCTGTAATCCCAGCTACTCAAGAAGCAGAGGCAGGATAATCGCTTGAACCCAGGAAGCAGTTGCAGTGAGCCAAGATCGTGCACTTGCACTTAGCCTGGGCAACAAAACTGAAACTCTGTCTCAAAAAAAAAAAAAAAAAAAAAGATCCATATGTATTAGAAAAACATAAAGACAAACAAATAAATGCTTAACCATATTCAGGGAAATGGTTTCTTCTAGGGCAAATAAAAGAGCTGAATTTAGGGAGGGATTTCCAAGATACTTAATAGGTCATGCCCTATTAAGCGGTATGGTGAGTACGTGGTCCACATTTATTATTCTGTAAACTGCACATGTATGTTATATTCAGTCTTTTTGTATGCTTTGTTCATCTCACAATTTAAAACAATAGGCCAGGCGCAGTGGCTCATGCCTGTAATCCCAACACTTTGGAAGGCCGAGGCAGGCAGATCACTTGAGGTCAGGAGTTCGAGACCAGCCTGGCCAATATGGTGAAACCTCATCTCTACTAAAAATGCAAAAATTAGTGGAGTGTGGTGGCAGATGCCTGTAATCCCAGCTACTCAGGAGGCTAAGGCAGGAGAATTGCTTGAACCCAAGACACAGAGGCTGCAGTGAGCCGAGATCGCATGCCACTGCACTCCATCCTGGGCAACAAAGCGAGACTCTATCTCAAAAAAAAAGAGTAAAAATAAAAATAAAACAATTAATAAAAGCAGGGACCCAAGACTCTGGGTGAGTCTTACTTCACTAAACCTAGGGTGAAAAATTGTAAACTAAAGTCCTCCAACATGGGAATGGCAAAGTATAGTATAATCCATACTGTACAATACTATGCACATCCACTAAAAACAATAACATTCACTTACAAACATCACAGTTCTCAAAGAGATTTTTTTTTTTTTTTTTTTGAGACGGAGTCTCGCTCTGTCACCCAGGCTGGACTGCAGTGGCCGGATCTCAGCTCACTGCAAGCTCCGCCTCCCGGGTTCACGCCATTCTCCGGCCTCAGCCTCCCGAGTAGCTGGGACTACAGGCGCCCGCCACCTCGCCCGGCTAGTTTTTTTTTTTTTGTATTTCTTAATAGAGACGGGGTTTCACCGTGTTAGCCAGGATGGTCTCGATCTCCTGACCTCGTGATCCGCCCGTCTCGGCCTCCCAAAGTGCTGGGATTACAGGCTTGAGCCACCGCGCCCGGCCTGAGATTTTTTTTTTTTTAATAGAGATGGGGGCTGGGTGCAGTGGCTCACCCCTGTAATCCCAGCACTTTGGGAGGCTGAGGCAGGAGGATTGCTTGAGCCCAGGAGTTCAAGACAAGCCTGGGCAACATAGTGGGACTTTGTCTCAATAAAAAATAAAAAATTAGGCCGGGTGCGGTGGCTCAAGCCTGTAATCCCAGCACTTTGGGAGGCTGAGACGGGCGGATCACGAGGTCAGGAGATCGAGACCATCCTGGCTAACACGATGAAACCCCGTCTCTACCAAAAGATACAAAAAACTAGCCGGGCATGGTGGCGGGCACCTGTAGTCCCAGCTACTCCGGAGGCTGAGGCAGGAGAATGGCGTGAACCCGGGAGGCGGAGCTTGCAGTGAGCCGAGATCCGGCCACTGCAATCCAGCCTGGGCGACAGAGCGAGACTCCGTCTCAAAAAAAAAAAAAAAAAAAAACAAACAATAAAAAAATAAAAAAATAAAAAATTAGCCAGGTGTAGTGACATGTGCCTGTGGTCCTAGCTACTCAGGAGGCTGAGGTGGGAGGATCACTTGAGCCCAGGAGGTGGAGGCTGCAGTGAGCTATGATTATGCCAATGCACTCCAGCCTGGGTGACACAGCAAGACCTTGTCTCGAAAAATATATAAATACATAAATAGAGACAGGGTCTCCCTATGTTGTCCAGAATGGTCTCAAACTCCTGGGCTCAAGTGATCCTCCTGCCTCAACCTCCCAAAGTGCTGGGATTACAGGTATGAGCCACCGTGCCCAGCCTCAAAAAGACTGTTGAAGAAGATAGAATAAATTGCAGAATGACATGTACAGCTGTAGAAAAATACATACAAGAAAACATTTGTGTTTGACAATTTCTCTGTTGACATATATATATATATATATTTTTTTTTTTTCTTCTTTTTTTTAAGAGATGCAGTCTTGCTCTGTCGCCCAGGCTGGAGTGCAATGGCATGATCTCGGCTCACTGCAAGCTCTATCTCCCAGGTTCATGCCATTCTCCTGCTTCAGTCTCCCGAGTAGCTGGGACTACAGGTGCCCACCACCACGTCTGGCTAATTTTTGTATTTTTAGTAGAGACGGGGGTTCACTGTGTTAGCCAGGATGGTCTCGATCTCCTGACCTCGTGATTCGACAGCCTCAGCCTCCCAAAGTGCTGGGATTACAGGCGTGAGCCACCGCGCCCAGGCTAACATATATATTTTTTTTCTATACATTAATGTATATGTGTAGAAAAAGAACTGGAAAGGGCTGGGCATGGTGGCTGAGGTCTGTAATCCCAGCACTTTGGGAGGCCAAGGTGGGAGGTCAGGAGTTCAAGACCAGCCTGGTCAACATGGCAAAACCCCGTCTCTACTAAAAACACAAAAATTAGCTGGATGTGGTAGTACACACCTGTATTCCCAGCTACTCAGGAGGCTGAGGCAGAAGAATCACTTTTACCTGTGAGGTGGAGGTTGCAGTGAGCTGAGATCACACCACTGCATTGCAGCCTGGGCGACAGAGTGAGACTCCATCTCAAAAAAAAAAAAAAAGTATATTATCTTTTATGTCAGAAAAAATTCAGATGATTGTATTCTTATTCATTGCATCTAAATCAAGAAGATTAAGTCATAAAATGCCATTTTCTGTAAGTCGGTAAATCTTGAAAATTCTGCTAAATCACTGAATTGATTATTTGGCAAATTGACTTTCAATGAATTGATTTTCGATGAATCGGCCCACTTCTGCTGGGATCACCTGACCCTGACTCAGCCAGTCAACAATAATTAAATGTTCCTCCCCCTCCAACCCCAGGCACTGTAAACATGATCTTGTTTTGCTTCTTTCAAGTGCAAGGCCAAATCATCCTGATTATTCATTTCAATGAAATTAATACAATGAAATTCCATGAAAGCTGGGACCTTTCTCCTTGTATTCACATGTGGCAGGCACGCAATAGATACTTGTTACATGAATGCATCTTATGCTACAGCTCACAGATATCTGCCACTGAGGGCTCATAGGAAATACTAGGAAGACACAGCTATATTTCTGTTACTCTCTGTATGACACCCTGTAATTCAACATCACCAACAACCAGGCGATATACCCTAAGAGGGGGTTTAGGCAGTACTAAAACTTATTAGCCTAAAGCTAATAGTGAAACAAAGGATCTCCCTAAACAGAAACCTCATTTAATCCCAAAGAGACTCAGACCAGTCAAACAAGTCATCTGAAGCTTGCTACGCTCTGCTCTCTTGCTTCTAATAGGGCAAGAAAAGGTGACCAGATGAGGTGACACTCCATCCTCTGGCTTCTTTCTCCTCTTATGTAAGTGTGAAGTTCTCTCTTCAGTAGCCAGGCTTCCGGGGAAAAGGATCCTGAAAAATACAAAGTCCCTAGTGTATTCAGCTGGCACATACGGTGAAGGGAGGGGGGATAGATGTTGTAATAAGATGCAAAGAAATCTTACTTGCGCGCACACACAAACGTCCCTTTCCTTTTTTGTACCACCTCTTATGCAGATAAAGGCCTCGAGAAGGCTGCTCCTAGATTAGCTGTCTTTCCCCCGTCCCCATGTCATAGCACGTGGTTACAATTCAGAGGAGGGCCCAGATTCTCCACTCCATCACCCCACTGCACTTTCATCATCTGAAATGAAGCCCTTTACGTGCCTCCAAGAGCAAACGCCCTAACAGCCGGGCTCGGGTCCCCGTGGTTCCCTTGGGGGTTACCCAGCGCCTAGCACGAGGCGGGGCACTCTAGAGCACCAGCTCCAGAAACATTTCCAAAAAGACTGAAGGTGTTAAGGCTGCAGAATTTGCAGGTCTCTTTTGTCTATACTGTAAGTCGATGTTGCGCATTTCTTTTGGACATTTTGGGCACTTTAAGCCTTTATTTTATTAGCCTTCCTTTATTTTATTTGTTTTCATGATTCGTTTAGTGGTGTTCCTTTTTAATTTTTAAATTTATTGATTTATTCTTTAGGGTGTCACGCAACAGTCTGAATTTGCAGGAGGGGTCCTTAGTAGTAGGTGAAGACTCCTGGCAAAGCTGCCCGGCCTCGCTCGGTTCTCCTCCATCTACCAGCACACGCGTCCTCTACGCCTTGCCCAAGTCAACCTCGCGGGCCTCCTGCGCGTCCCCGCCCCATCCCCTCCCAGGACCCTCCCTTCCGGCGACCCAACGCCCCGGCGGCGGAGGGATCCTGGACACACTCACGCGCCACACGTAGCCCGCGCGCTGATTGGCTGGCAGAGGACTGGGCCCACATCGGCCCAGACCACCGCGTCGCGCAAGATCGGCCTGAGCGCCAACCAATCGCGACGCGTTCCGGTTCACAGGCCGCACCTCTCAGCCAATCCTGAGGGAGAGCCGGAAAAGGGCGTGCCCAATCGGAGCTGAGCAATGGGGCGGAGTCACCCTCCGACCAAGGCAGAGGCCGGGCGCTGTCACCTTGACAACCTGACCGGCCCTGGCAAGTCGGTCCTGCCTCACTGGCTCTGTTCCCCAACCCGAAACCACAGAGACTCCAGGACGTCACGACCTCTAGCTTGACATCTGCGCTGCCGAAGGGGGGTTGTGCCTAAAGTGCCCGGGGGATGTTTATTCTTCCGTGTGTGTATTCAAATACGCAGATGAGCTCCTAGGATGAGTGCGTTGGGGAATGGGAGGGAACCGCACTAAGCCCAGTGGGAGAAAGTGAGCACGTTGAAAGCTGAGTTAGTAATTAATGCCCTGAGATAATAAAAGGGCCACAGAATAGTGGCTGGGGCTGCTTTTGATAGATAGGATGGTCTGAGTTAAATTTGGGCTGTCTTGGCCCGGTGCGGTGGCTCATCTGAGGTCAGGAGTTCGAGACCAGCCTGGCCAACATGGTGAAACCCGTCTTTACTGAAAATACAAAAAATTAGCTGGGCGTGGTGTGGGGCACCTGTAATCCCAGCTACTCGAGAGGCTGAGGCAGGAGGAGAATCGCTTGAACCCGGGAGGAGCTGAGATCGTGCCATTGCACTCCAGCCTAGGCAACAAAAGTCAAAACTCCATCTCGAAAAATAAATAAATAAATATAAAATTGGGCTCTCTTGCATATACCTTGTGGTCGGTGGCAGGTGGCATTTCCCCACCGTCCCCTCTACTTGGCTATGGGGTGAGCAGAGGCAGGGAACGCCAGGCTGAATCCCACAAACCCAGAAGGGAGATATTTTTGTAGGGCAAAGACTAAATGCCATGTCTTCCTCCCTCTCCCTTTTCCAATGGGTCCAAACCAAATTTCTTATTACCCCTCCAAAACACAAAATGGATATGGGTAACTATCAGCTTGCCTCTTTAGGGCAGGGCCTGGATATATCCGTTGTGATTTGCCTGTTATTTAGGTTGGGCCACCTTGGGGTGAGATCTGATGAGCTGAGGAACCTTAGGAACAGACATGGTGACTAGTCAGATCTCATGACACCCATGAGCCAGGCAGGCATTTCGAGGCGGCATTGCATCTTGGAGCGTTTACATCCCTTCACTACAGTGTGCCCCAACTCCCCTGGGATAAAACCACAGAAAAATGACCACTTTTCCTTGTAGAAGTTTAGTCTTTCAATCTGTCCAGAGCACTTCTTCTCTAAGCACCCAACCCAACTCAACTATCCACCCAAACTCAGAAGATTAAAAAGAGGGCCGGGCCTCTAAAATTCTTTTTTGTTGTTGTTTTTTAACTATAAGAAAAAAGTAGGCCAGGCCTATAATCACGCCTATAATCCCAGCACTTTGGGAGGCCGAGGTGTGCAGGTCACCTGAGGTCAGGAGTTCAACATCAGCCTGGCCAACATGGTGAAACGCCGTCTTTGCTAAAAATACAAAAATTAGCCGGATGTGGTGGCATGCGCCTATAATCCCAGCTACTCGGGAGGCTGAAGCAGGAGAATCACTTGAACCCAGAAGGCGGAGGTTGCAGTGAGTCAAGAGTGCACCACTGCACTGCAGCCTGGGCAACAAAGCAAGACTCCATCTCAAAAAAAAAAAAAAAAAAGTAAATATCAAGGTTGTATAAAAAGGACTGGGTGCGGTGGCTCTCGCCTGTAATCCCAGCACTTTGGGAGGCTGAGGCAGGCGGATCATGAAGTCAGGAGATCGAGACCATCCTGGCTGACACGGTGAAACCCCGTCTCTACCAAAAATACAAAAATTAGCCGGGCATGGTGGTGGGTGCCTGTAGTCCTAGCTACTTGGGAGGCTGAGACAGGAGACTGGTGTGAACCTGGGAGGCAGAGCTTGCAGTGAGCCGAGATAGCGCCACTGCACTCCAGCCTGGGCAACAGGGCGAGACTTCGTCTCAAAAAATAATAATAATAAATTAAATAAATGTAAAAACACGTATGTGTGACTGATAATGCTAAAGTCGAATGACGGAGGAAAAGGATACTATAATCATATAACTCTAGAAATGAAAAGATAATTTAGCCTGAGCTCACAGCTTCCAGTTCTGGTAGGGCTTCATACAGATCCATTTCCTTTTCTATTATTTTCCCCAGTTCTGTTCTTTTAAACATTTTCTTTTCTCTTTTTTTTTTTTCAAGATGGAGTCTCACACTGTTGCCCAGGCTGGAGAGCAGTGGTGTGATCTCAGCTCACTGCAACCTCTGCTTCCCAAGTTCAAGCTGTTCTCTTGCCTCAGCTTCCCAAGTAGATGGGACTACAGGCATGCACGAGACCCAGCTAATTTTTGTATTTTGAATACAGACAGGGTTTCACTATGTTGGCCAGTCTGGTCTCAAACTCCTGACCTCGTGATCCGCCCACCTAGGCCTCCCAAAGTGCTAGGATTACAGGCGTGAGCCACTGCATCCGGCCTCTTTTAAACATTTTTCTAAACATACAGATATATATAGCATATTTATGTGTCAGTTATATATAGATTCTCAGCTTTCTAAAATCAGTTTTTTGTGTTTTTTTTTTTTTTTTTTTTGAGATGGAGTCTTGCTCTTACCGCCCAGGCTGGAGTGCAATGGCGCAATCTTGGCTCACTGCAACCTCCACCTTCTGGGATCAAGTGATTCTCCTGCCTCAGCCTCCCGAGTAGCTGGGATTATAGGCACCTGCCACAACACCCAGCTAATTTTTGTATTTTTAGTAGAGACGGGGTTTCACCATGTTGGCCAGGCTGGTCTCGATTTCCTGACCTCATGATCCGCCCAACTCGGCCTCCCAAAGTTCCAGGATTACAGGTGTGAGCCACCGAGTTCGGCCAAATCAGATCTTTTTAATGATGGTATTATTTTTCAACCGACCCTTAAACAGAGACCTGCAACCACTGAACTAAAACCCTTTGAGAAAAATTTTTGATGCAGAAAAATAAATGTAAGAAAGGAGATAATGCCGGGCGCGGTGGCTCAAGCCTGTAATCCCAGCACTTTGGGAGGCCGAGGCGGGCGGATCACAAGGTCAGGAGATCAAGACCATCCTGGCTAACATGGTGAAACCCCGTCTCTACTAAAAATACAAAAAACTAGCCGGGCGTGGTGGCGGGCGCCTGTAGTCCCAGCTACTCGGGAGGCTGAGGCAGGAGAATGGCGTAAACCCAGGAGGCGGAGCTTGCAGTGAGCCAAGATCGCGCCACTGCACTCCAGCCTGGGGGACAGAGCAAGACTCCGTCTCAAAAAAAAAAAAAAAAAAAAAAAGAAAGGAGATAATTTATTGTCATAATGTAGGGCAAATTGTAGGCACTCAATATTTAGTTATTGACAGATGCATTTTTCCACATAAGTCTGATAGGTCACAAGGGTAGGGAGGCAGTGAGGGAGAAAACATCATCTCAGCATTGATTGGGGCCTTTCTGACTTTTATCTGGACGTGAACAGGTTTGATCACTTCATCCCTTCTAAAGGTTCCATTTCTTACTCAAAGTGGTTGACCCTTAGATGCCAATTTTACACTCTTATGTGATAAGTTCTTTGCAGTGGTTTTTTAAGCTAGTTCTGCTAATTTTCATTTTCACAGGCTGCACTTTGCATTTTCCCAAACCTTATGTTTTATGATTTAATCAATATCCAATCCATAGCCACCCTCTGATATTAAAGTCAGGTACAGATATAAGAATGAGAAAATTTTTTAATTCACCAGTGATTGGAAGTAACTGGCATTATGTCTTTAGTAATTATAAGGATGAATGGCTAAGGATGACTGTTTTGAATATTAAATACAATAAGTTGAAACTTTATTATAAAATATCTTGTCTGGCCAGGTGCAGTGTGGCTCACACCTGTAATCCCCAGAGCTTTGGGAGGCTGAGGTCGGAGGATCACTTGATCCCAGGAGTTCAAGATCAGCCTGAGTGACATAGCAAGACTCTGTCTCTGCAATAAATTTTAAAGTATATTTTAAAATTATCTTCCTGGGCCAGGTGTGGTGGCTCATACCTGTAATCCCACCACTTTGGGAGACCGAGGCAGACAGATCACTTGAGGCCAGGAGTTCAAGACCAGCCTGGCCAACATGGTGAAACCCCGTCTCTACTAAAAATACAAAAAATTAACTGGGCGTGGTGGCACACGCCTGTATCCCAGCTACTTGGGAGGCTGAGGTGGAAGAATAGCTTGAACCCAGGAGGCAGAGTTTACGTGCACCAAGATCACAGCACTGCACTCCAGTCCGGGCAGCGGAACAAGACCCTGCCTCAAAAAAAAAAAAAAAAATTGGCCGGGCACAGTGGCTCACGCCTGTAATCTCAGCACTTTGGGAGGCTGAAGTGGGGGCGGATCATGAAGTCAGGAGTTCGAGACCAGCCTGACCAACATGGTGAAACACCATCTCTACTAAAAATGCAAAACTTAGCTGGCATGGTGGTGTGCGCCTGTAATCCCAGCTACTCAGGAGGCTGAGGCAGGAGAATCACTTGAACCCGGGAGGCAGGGGTTGCAGTGAGCCAAGACTGCGCCACTGCACTCCAGCCTGGGCAATAAAGCGAGACTCCATCTCAAAAAAAAATAAATAAATAAAAATAAAAATAAAAACAAAAAAGACCCTGTCTCAAAAGAGTTCTAATCCCAGAATCGTCAATATGTGTTCAAGACTTGTAAACTTGCCTGTTGTGAGAAAATAATCTTTTTTTCCTTTTTTTTTTTTTTTTGAGACAGTGTCTTGCTGTGTCACCCAGGCTGGAGTGCAATGGTGTGATCACAGCTCACTGCAGCCTCTGCCTTCTGGGATCAAGGGTTCCTCCCACCTCAGCCTCCCAAGTAGCTGGGACCACAGATGTGCACCACCATGCCTGGCTAATTTTTATCTTTTTATTTTTTGAGATGGAACCTTGCTCTTTCTTTTCTTTTTTTTTTTTTAGACAGAGTCTCGCTCTGCCACCACGCCTGGCTAATTTTTTGTATTTTTAGTAGAGACAAGGTTTCACCATGTTAGCCAGGATGGTCTTAATCTCCTGACCTCGTGATCCACCCGCCTTGGCCTCCCAAAGTGCTGGGATTACAGGCAGGAGCCACCGCGCCAGGTCAGCTATTTGCATTTTTAAAGCGATACACACAAGGGCCGGATGCTCACGCCTGCAATCCCATCTCTTTGCGAGGTCGAGGCAGGAGGATTGCTTTAGCCCAGGAGTTCAAGACCAGCCTAGGCGACATAGTGAGACCCCTGTCTCTACAAAAAAGTTAGAACATTAGCCAGGTGTGACAGTGCACACCTGTAGTCCCACTTAGGAGACTAAGGCAGGAGGATTGTTGGAGCCCAAGAAGTCGAGGCCACAGTGAGCTGTGATCACGCCACTGCACACTAGTCAAACATAGCAGGACTCTGTTCCAAAAACAAAAAAAAAAGATACATACGTATTTGCTCATGTAGTCATCAAATATCTCTAACAGGAGCCACAAGATACTGGTAACAGGAGTTGCCTTAGGGCAGCAGAATGTATTGGTTGGGCACCAGGCAGGAGCTCAGTGTTCATTCAACACCCAGATGTGGCTTTGAATTGTGTACTATGTGGTGAATTGCCTTTGCCAGCAGGGTTTCAGGACATGTGTCCTGAAACTTACTAAGGACCCCAAGAGCTTTTGTTTCTGTGGGTTATATCTATCCATTAAAATTAGTAGCACAACTAGAAATAATTACCGAATTATAAGTAAAACTAAGAAACCAAAAAATATGTATGTGTTAATTCAAAATAAAAAGGATAGGCCAGGCATGGTGGCTCACGCTTGTAATCCCAGCACTTTGGGAGGCTGAGGCAGGTGGATCACCTGAGGTCAAGAGTTCAAGATCAGCCCGGCCAACATGAAGAAACCCACCTCTACTAAAAATACAAAAATTAGCCTGGTGTGGTGGCACATGCCTGTAATCCCGGTTACTCGGGAGGCTGACGCAGGAGAATCACTTGAATCCGGGAGGCAGAGGTTGCAGTGAGCCAAGATCACACCACTGCACTCCAGCCTGGACAACCCCACGAAACTCTGTTTCAAAAAAAAATAAATAAAATAAATAAATAAATAAATAAAATGAAATAACAAGGATAAACCCATTGCATGGCCGGGCGCGGTGGCTCAAGCCTATAATCCCAGCACTTTGGGAGGCCGAGACGGGCGGATCATGAGGTCAGGAGATCGAGACCATCTTGGCTAACACAGTGAAACCCCGTCTCTACTAAAAAATACAAAAAACTAGGCCGGGCGCGGTGGCTCAAGCCTGTAATCCCAGCACTTTGGGAGGCCGAGACGGGCGGATCACGAGGTCAGGAGATCGAGACCATCCTGGCGAACACGGTGAAACCCCGTCTCTACTAAAAAATACAAAAAACTAGCCGGGCGAGGCGGCGGGCGCCTGTAGTCCCAGCTACTCGGGAGGCTGAGGCAGGAGAATGGCGTAAACCCGGGGGGCGGAGCTTGCAGTGAGCTGAGATCCGGCCACTGCACTCCAGCCCGGGCGACAGAGCCAGACTCCGTCTCAAAAAAAAAAAAAAAAAAAAAAAAA